>NC_012874.2:24719170-24901108 GCF_000003195.3 Sorghum bicolor
TTTTTGATACCTTGTTGTCTGTATCCTAAGTCAGTCAGTATGTTAGTATTTAGTAACTTGGTCAGTTTCCCATGGCTACCAACTTTTGCCCAAGCTGAAGTCAGCTTTTCTGTGGGCGCTGTGTAGAATATATGATTCTTGATTTTCTGATGCTTTGTTTAACATGCCTATTGGCAGGAGAAATTCAATGACTATCTGTGCCGCGAAGGCGAGAGGCTTAGGCAGCAGGACAGAGCCGCGATGGGCCGACGCTAGAGAGGGAGCATCAACTTATCAAATGCACAAGATTCTTGCCTCCCTACTGGAACAAGTCCCTTTGTAGGATTGAATCCTTCTACTGGCTTTCACTTTCCTGAGCAAAACTTGCTCCGATATGTCAATAATAATAAATTGACTCTGGTTTTCTGTTCTTTCTGCAACCTGCGCGCTGTACTAAAAATCATTGAGAACAAGGGGCTTTGGCATCATTGAGAACAAGGAGCTTTGGGTGGGCCTTTTGGCCCCTGGTTTGTCAAGAGTTCAGTACTTGTTTGGCGTCAACTTGTGCCCTAAGAACAGAGGTACTGCAACTTTTGCATATCAACAAAAATAAATCTCTTATAGAAATAACCTGTGGACTGTTTTGGCATGTTTGTATATAAATGGTCTATACATCGACTAACTGCTTCAATATTAGTTTCCAATATATTAGCAGTCCCCTATATAGATGAGGTAATAGTTCAAATTTTCTGTTCAGAGTGAAAACCTAAGCAGTGAAAATCATGTGTAAAGGGATTGTGAATTTGTTCTACTAAGCAGTGGAAATCATGTGTAAGGGAATGTGAATTTGTTCTATTTGCAGGTAGAAGACTAGCTTTGCTTGTGTTTGCTTGGTCCATAATAGTCTCTTATTTAGAAATTCGGTCATGCCCAACAGGTAGCTCCACAAATACCATTTCTTTAAAGATTATATTAGTTTATCGATCCTTCTTATAAATTTGTATCTCCTTTATGATGAAACAACGCCTAACAATGTCCTCATCCTCTAATCGGTCTCTGAAATTATATTACATAGAAGTAGCAACAAGCATGTGATATTGTACTGAGTTTATTTATATCATAATTTCTAATGGACTGATGTAGCCAGTAAACTAATACCCTTCCTACTTGAAACAAGGTCTTTCCAGTTAATGACTGATGAGAGGCTTTCCAGCTGGATCAAAGATTCATGAAGTCAACTTTAAATTAGATATTGTTACATACTAACATTGCTTCCATCAGAGATGTGTAAATGGACTCTGTTTCATTCTTTGTGCATAGGGGTTGTGAATATGTTGTATTCTACAGGAGATTACAACACATGGTTATTTAATTTTATAGTATTGTTATCTTATTGTGCGATCCGTGCGTTTTAGTATAAAAATTTAATTGTCCCGTAGCAACGCACGGATACGCTACCTAGTAAGGAAAAAGTCTAAATAACCTTCCGACCTTTATTCTTATCTCTACTTTACCCCTTGAACTATGAAACCGTGTATATATTGAATACCCCAAACTTCACCAAACTTATCCCACAGACCTTTGATGAAGTTTAGGTGTTCAATACATGATTTCATAGTTCAGGGATAAAGTAGACATGGGGACAAAGGTTAAGGGTTATGTAGACCTTTTCATAATTTTATTATTATTAGTGATATTTAAATTTAAAGTTTAATTTATTTTAATATGGCTAATAAAATTAATTAGAATTTTATTTTATTTATATATTTCTAGATTTATTTTTTATTTATTTGAATTTAGTAATTAGTATATTATCTATTATTTTCATATATTTTTATATTTAAATATTGAAATATTGATTAAAATATTTTATTTTTTTGGTAGTTATCCGTGGCCCATTGGCCTGGTCCGAACCATAACATTTTGTTCTTGCACGAGCACGGCATGGCCTAGTGAGCAGCAGGCCCGAGCCGACAGGGCCGATGCGTAGGCCTATACCTGGGCTGCTCCCTAGCCACGTTGAGCCACACGGCTATAGAGTCGGCTAACCAAAACATATGCAGAATTAAAACTATCACTCTAGTATGACTACACCTTTCTATCTAAGTTCACAAATACTTTAAAAGGATCCTAATTAGACAACAAAGGTGTCGGGCTAGATAGTATTCACCTAACTAATTTTAGCTTACAAGGTCACATAAACCTATGCAACTAGTTTTTTAAGCAAACCATAGAGGACCTCTACAAACTAATGATGTAAAGCCCACAAAGCCTAAGCTCCATAGCAATGCTCAATAATGTTGGGTATTCTTAACATCATTACTAAAAGTAGACTAAGTTCTAAATCTAGGAACGGTGCCAAAAATGCCAAACCTATCCCTCACACCACTTAAGCCAAGTTGTCATCCCCAGCATGACATGAGAGACACGGTATTGAAATATGCAATTGCTCTTCTAAATAAATAATGAATGAGATCTGCAAGCGCACAGATTAATACCGATGTAGCATTTTAACCGGGAAGTATTCCAGGTATCGTTATTTATATTTTTACCACTGGGAAGGGATTAGAAATCATCACTAATGATTACAGAATATAATATGAGATTGAGCATCTATCATTGCATGTATAATTGAGAACATTATATCTAACTCATCATACAGGGATAAGTGTCACATAAATGATATATGAAATAACAATAGTGACAAGGATAACTAATCTGATCTAGCCACATAATAAATATGATAAGCACCTCAATTAGATACTCTAGAAAGTCATTAGCATGGTATTAGAACGAACTACAAGAATATTCCCTAAGTTATTCTCAACTATATAGTCTAGCATTATCATAGTTAGTGCAAGCATACTTAGCAATCATTGTGAGACAAGACTACGCCCATGCATAGTGATATTAGCAAGGAATATGAGAAACATAGCAATCACTCCCCTGTAATAATGTTGCTCTGCCAGCCCAATACACGAGAGGGGGACTATATAAGAATCAATGAAGCTGTCACTATCACGAACGACCCCACGATCTGGCATATTGGGTACAATCGCAGATAAATACGGTATAAGCAACACGCCTACACAATATCTATCATTTACCCATGGATCCGATGGATAAACGCTATACGATCCTAAGCATGTATATATATCGTATCTAACTAAGCCAAGTACATAACTATGATAAACTAAGAACAATATAATCTTGAATATAAGCAAGTAGAGCAAAGTCATAAGCAATATATTGAAGTAGAACAAAGTCATATTCATAATATTGAAGAACAAAGATAATTAGAAAGTAATTAGAAGCACAATTAGAGAATTACCAAGAATCCTCTTGACAGATCCGGAAACCAATCGAAGATTGACTCCTTCTAGTTCTAATCCTATGTAGCTATGCTAATCTAGATATCTAATTGATGTGGTGGCTCTAATCTTGATCAGAGGCTTCTTCTCCCTTGATGGAACAATGAATTAGGGTTGAGAGGCTCTCTCCTCCAGGGGCCAGGGGGTCTGGTTTTATAGTCCCTTCAAGTGAATATGGGCCCTTGGATCAAACCGACATAGATTGTATTGTTTAGATTCATCCTTTAGGTCGGTGGAGATCTCCCGCAAAGCAGAGTCCTGATTGGACACAGGGGGTGGGCGGTCGCCCTGACCAACTGGGCGGCCGCCCAGGGTCTGGCCTCGTTTCGCCTCTGCTTCGGTCTCGTGGCTTCTAGAGTCTTCTAGATGTAAGATAATTGCGTAGCACGTTAATATCTTTACGTAATCCTGACATGTGGGCCTTTCTTCCATATTTCCTGATAACCCCCTGCAGAAATAGACAAACACCAAAACTCGTGGAATTCTGTCAGATAAAACCCTAAGTCTAGATCTTGATTTCATTTGGATCCTTTTCTTTATTTATTTGATAATTAAATTTGATACTTAAGGACCGTCAACAAATAACATAGTAACTAATGCCAAATTAGAGAGCACAAATTACTTAGCTACATAAACTAAGCAATATGACTAACAAGGTTACACAAACTAAACTAGTCATTTAACAGGAGCTACTTCTAGCTACAAAAGCAAGAATGTAACTAGCAAGCAACACAAGCAAACTAATTATAATAGCAACTTCAGAAGCACAAGTATATGAACGTAAATACAAGCTTATGTTGGGGAATTACAAACCAATGAGAAGAACAAGGTTGGCGCAATGATTTTTATCCTGAGGTTCACATGGTTGCTACCAAGCTAGTCCCTATTGAGAAAAGCTCCAAAGTTGACATCGGTCTTCTTGTTAGTGGTGACTTGCAAGTCACACTCTCTCATGTGGAGTACTTACCATAAGCTCTAGCACTTGACCCAGCCAGACCACTTATCGCCCTTCGCGTCTCGCTCTACTAGAGGTGCTCTTCGTGGCTCCTGCGGGGTGAGCACAATCGCCCTCATAAGCCCTCTTCTGAGACACACAATCTTCTCGCGTGCTTCGACACGTCCACAAGCCACTAAGGCATATAGAAGGTGGCAATCTCCAAGAGTAACAAGCATCACCGGCTTGCAACTCAAATACCCAGTGCCACTCGATGAAATCTCGCAATGCAATGCACTAGGAATCACTCACTTCACATTTGAATCATACTCTTGTAAGCACAAGTGAGTTAGAGGGCTTCAAGTCAAGCACACACAAGGAAAACACATCCCCAAGATGCTCAACCAGCCCTAAGGGCCGACCACCCTCTATTTATAGAGGAGAGGAAGAAAATAGCCATTTTCTCATTTTTGCCGAGTTGTAACGGCTATCCTAGATAGCCCAGGGTCAAATCCTGAACAGTCCTCTCTTCACAATGAACTACACATTACCCACACAAATTTGAATTACCGACAGTCCACACCTTGGTCCGGATAGTTCGTCGTTGATCCCCAACAACCTGGACTGAGTTTCCAGCAACTTTGCTCGCCACCAAAAATAACCTACGGACAGTCCACCATTTGGGCTCGGAGTGTCCGCCGTTCACCCACGTTCACTTGGCAGACCCTATCCGCTAGCGGAGAGTCCAGGAATTATAGTCGCGCAGTCCACCGTTAAAAACAGCAAAACAAGCTCTCTGCTAAAATGGTCGTAACTCTTAGCTCTAAAGTCTTAATTCGATTATCTTGGACGTTTTGGCAAGCTTGCTTATAGGGCTACACAACCCAATAACATAATTGATCCACAGAAAACAAATCAATACAGTATTCTAGTCCAAGAACCATCGCATAGTTCAGAGCACACTGGAAAACCTTTATCTCTTCTCCAAGTTGACCCAAATCAACTCCAACACCTTCTCCTTTGCAAATGTGCCAACACCACCATGTGCATGTGTATTAGAATTTTCTCAATATTTTTTAAAGGATTAGCCACTCACTTCACCATGTCATTCGATGCTAACATGTATGCAAAGTTACATCACTAAAGTGGCACTAGATGACCTATATACAAACAAGTTTGCCCCTCTTAATATTAGGCCATCTATCCTAAACTCGATCATAACTCGGTGTTGACGGTAGATAAGCCCTATTTTTACCACATCAACAATACATTCTTTCTGGAAGAAAATCACCAAACACATAGTGACTTAGGTACAAATAACTTGGTTCCACATGTACATGTCATCATTTGGATGTAGGTGTGCAATCGACTACTTTTCAGGGTTAAGAAGCTCTATATGAAGGTTGGACTACCACCCCAGAATGGCCAATTGGAAAACCAACTTCACATTCATCAATCTCAGAGCTTCTAGAGACAATGTGCAAAAGATGGCACATTTGTGGGGTTGGCCGACCCCACCTTTGTGAGCCCAGCACCACCACTGTGCTTAGAATTTCACTAGGAAGTCACCTGCAGAAGATCAACCTTTGGTTCTACCAAAGTGAGGTCGACCGACCCCTCTATGGGGCCATCCAGCCACATGGTTTGCACCCACCGACATGGGATTCCTTGTAGAAGACAACACCGGTCCCACCTGTCATTAGGCAGGTCGACCGACCTACATGTGGGCCCCATCTTGAGTCGGTTCACTCCCACCAACATCCCCATGATGAACATGTGATGGAAATCCCCAACTGTTGATCATATGGTGGTTCCAAGGTCGGTTTATCCAACGGTACATGCTGGAGGTCACGTGGATCGCTGACGTGGCACTGGAGTATCCTCTACTCCATCTCCCCCCCTATAAATATCCCCTTAGAGAGCCTAGTTAATCATGATGTATCTTAGGAAAAGCTACTCTTAGCTAAGTGTGAGAATAGAGGGAAGAGAGTGAGGAGTTCCCTGAGGAGGAGTCCCGGCTTGTCGGGAGTCTTCTTCCAGAAGCGCCTCAGCGGATGGTTGTCTTCTATTAAGTCTTCCTTCTAGTTTCCTTTCATCTGAGTATTTCCAGTATTTACTTTCTATCTTAGTTTATTTTAAGTATACAACCGGCCTACTAGCGCATTGCTTTGCCTTTTGTGAAGTGCTCGAAACCTTAGCTGGGTCTAGAGTAGTAGAATTAGTGTAGATGTGGTGTCTAGACTAAGTCTGACCTTGTGGACATCTTGTCGCACCTGAAGAACGCCACCAGCGAAGCGTGACAGGCCTCTGCTAGACATTAGGAGTTCTCTTCATTGTGTTGTTAGGCAAGTTGCAAATAATAGTTGGCCTACATGGTAGCTGCCTCGGGAAGTGTTTCGCCACACCCTTTTCACCTATCGGCCACAGTAGGAAGGGAGTTAACTCTCAGTATACTTAGGATAGCTTAGCCAGAAGCCAAATATGCAACACCCAAAAATTTACTTTTTAATTAATAGGAATTAATTTGATTTATTTAAGTATTTTTCTGAGCATTTAAATATAGTAAATAAATAAATTTTGTTGGAATTAAATTTCATCATAAGTATAGTAAACTTCATTGTGCATTCATGCTGGCCATGGTTTATTTTGGGATGTATGTTTTGTTTGGGAATTAAAAGAACACAAAACTGTTTTGAAAAAGTTTTAGAAAAGAAAAGAAAAGGAAAAAGAAAAGGGGAGAAAGACAAATCCCAGCTCGGCACAACTTTCTTCCCCAGCCCAGAACTCCCTCTCCCCACTCTTTTCCCCCCTGCGCGCGGCTTGTTTCCTTTCCCGGCCCAACCGTGCACCTCTCCCCTCCCCCTTCATCCCATCGGCCGACAGCTAGGCACCGACTATCCCTCTCTCTGACTGCTGGGCCCACTCGTCAGCGCATCCTGTTCTTCTTCTATCCCCACCGTGACTGAAATTGATTCTTGGGCAAGTTCCGATTCTCCCGGGATTTCACGATTTGAGCGCCCTATAAAGTTCCTCGCGATGCCCCATGCCTTGTTTTCCCCACCCGAGCACTCTTTCCAAGCCCTAGCCGCAGCAGCTGCACGTTTGGATCTCGCCGGCGCCTTTCTCCGCCACCGCGAGCGCCACATCTCCTCTACGCGCTCTCGGCCCGAGTTCAGCGCCTAGGTGAGCTCGCGACCTTCTCCTCTATCTCCCCATGGCCTTGGCTTCGCTTTTGGTGCTCGGACTCGGCCAGATAGCGAGCTCGCCGGAGCTCGGCCTCCCCGGCCATGGCGCCGCCGTGCCGGAGCATTCCCTGGCGGACGGCCGGCCGGCGTTTCCCCCCTGGATGAGATATGAGCCGTTGGACTGGAGATCCACGGCCGAGAACATAAGATACCCCTTCGGGGGTATTTCATTTAAGAGTCCCTAGAATTTTGTTATAGTTAACCCGCGGTCCTTGGCACCCTGAGAAAAGCTACGCTTTCCAATTTCGAAAGCGTATTTCTAGCCGGTTGTGCTCAAAGGCGTTTTCAAATAATTACAAGTTTGCCACTGGACTTATATTGCTCATAAAATATTCGTTTTAACTCCGTTTTTGTCCATTCAAATTTCGTTAGATTTGTATTTACGAGCTCTACATGTTAGAAGTATTTATTCTCAGTTTTGAAACTTTTTAATTTTGCAGTATTATTTAATTAATTATTTATCTATAGGGAATCTTGGAAAATTCATAACTTCTACGTTTTAATTTTGATTTTCGTGAACTTTATGTTTGTGTGATCGTAGCGCTGCGTAGAATATTTTGATAAACTTTTATCTTTGTTTTACCACTGTTTGGTGTATTGTTCTAATTATAGCTTGTTTGCTTCGTGTATGTCTGCCTACACTAGATTGCGTGTTGTTGATTGATGATCGGGTATAGACAGTGAGCGATAAGTTGGTGATCAAGGTCAATCTTGTGAAGACCAGCAGCAGGCTCAGGAGAGCTTTGATCAAGGCAAGTATAACTTGGGATTATCCTGGTTACCTATACACTTATAAATACACATATATATCATATGCATGCTTCCACCTTGTCGACCTTAGCAAAATCATAGATGATTGTTACCTGGATTCCTTGCTACCTACTTGATATGCATTTGGTGTAGTTGTGCTAGTTCTTGGTATAATCCATGATCTTGTAAGATAACTAATAGTTGTGCAATGAACATAAAAGGATGACAACTAACTACATGAGATCTTGTCAGGATGTGATCACCCGGGATAACAGTGCAACCATGAGGGCTATATGGCTCTGGCTTTAGCTCAGTATGAGGACATTTTCTAGCTTGTTAGCAACTACCTTAAATGGCATAAGAATGGCTAGACACATTGGGTATAGTGTGGCCTCTGTCCGTGTGTATAGGCTGCAAGTTATGTGCCATGAAAGGGGGCTCTATATCTGCCTACCGAGTGAATCTAATGGCTCTAACTTGTTAGACGAAACTTTTGAAAGGCTTCATAGTGAACCCTGCCGGCTTTCCTTGGAAGTGAGCTAAGAGGTCGACGGGCCTCAGGCGAAAGGGTAGACTCATGGGTAAAGATGTACAACCTCTGTAGAGTGTTAAAACTAGTATACTAGCCGAGCTCACGGTCAGGAGCAGCCTTGGGGACATCTACATTAAGATGATGAACTTGTTACGTCATTATGATCATTTAATTATTGTTTATGCTGCTAGTTAATTATACTTATATTTGATCATGTGATTATTGGATTATCTATGCTACCTTGACAATTGCTATTTAATTATGAACATGTTGTCCACTATTAAAAGCTAAATGTAGTTAAACTAGTGTCAGCCATTTGAGCCTCATGAACTCCTGGTTATACTTGTTGAGTACGATATGTGCTCACCCTTGCAATTTCTCAAGATCCCAGGTTATGCAAGTGATGATGTTTGGAATGAGGACTACCGTTATGAGTACTAGACTTGAAGTCAACCAGTCAATAGTGTTCCTGTGTGGTGCTTCTGTTGAGAGCGTTGTTTGTTCTTATTATCATTATTGTATAAGACTATTTGATTTAATATCGTTCCGCTATGTAATAAACACTGCAATGGTACTTTTGAGATTTATCTACTTATGTGTGCGACCGTTTCTGGGGCACATATGAGTGTTTTATGCATCCTATTTTGTTCTTAAAATATGGGTGTGACAAATTGGTATCAAAGCTTTGTTGACTATCGGACGCAAGCCTAATTAGAAATTGGCTGTCTTATGGTTTTGAAATTGATATAAAGTCCTTGTTCTATAAACCTTGATATTTTCCTCCATACTATATCCTTCTCATTGCTATTCATCTTCACCTTGTTGCTTATTTTAAAGACTTGTTCTCATCCCCACTCCTTGCTTGATATGCTCTTAGAACTTTTTCTTACCACCTTCTGGCGTTGTTGAAATAGGTGTTTTAGGATCTGTTCCCTTAATAGGAAGAGAACGATAGTACCGCAAGTTGAGTCAATGCTTGAAGTGTGAACTTTTGATGCTTGGTTTGGTTTGTTATTATGCCTATGTTTGATTTGGATCTGTGTAATAAGTGTGATGACCTTGTGGAATTTTCTCCATAATTTCAGTTAGTTTATAGGCCTAAGGCATAAGGATTAATGAACTAAATAGTTGAGTTTGGTTAAAATTCTGCTTCTATCCCTTGCTGATTTCTGGAGCAGTCTGCAATGATTCAGTTATAATTCAAATTATGTTCGTGCAAAGTCCATCAATTTTTTCTGGGAACAAGTAGACTTTTATATCTTTCCAATGCCACAAGAATTACCTTATAATCTGTTATGAGCTGTGAGATATCACTGTTCAAAGTTGAGGTTTCTACGCAGTCTGGAATTCTGGAACAGTTTGGTTATGCCCAGTTTCGACTAATTTAACCACAGAATCTGTTAATATGGTCTGAATGAAAGTTGTAGATAATTTCTTTAGCTTTCCAACGGTATACAGTATGTGTCCTTTTGAGTTCTGGAACTCGAGATAAGACTGGTTTTCTGAACTGCTGCTGTTGGTCATCGCCCAGAAAAATTCAGATTCAATTGTCTCTTGTATTTATCATGTTGGATATTACTGACATCTGTTTCTGTACCTTGGGATGCAGATGGCAGCAAGAGGTAGAGGCAGAGGTAGAGGTAGAGGTAGAGGTCGTGGAAGGGGTGCTAATGCCCCAATCTCTGTGGAGGAACTAATGCTTACACAGAACGAGATGATGCATGCATTCCTACAACATCTTCAGCAACAACCTGCAGCTCCACCACCACCACCACCTGCCTATGTGATGGATAAGTGTGGCGAGTTTATGAAGGGACGACCTCCAGTGTTCACTCATTCTGCTGATCCTATAGAAGCAGATGATTGGTTGCGTGCTGTGGAAAGACAGTTAAACATAGCTCAGTGCAATGACCTAGAGAAGGTGTTATATGCTTCTGGATAGCTACAGGGAGCAGCTCAAACTTGGTGGGAATCATACCAAGCTGCTCGTCCTGACAATGCTCCCGCCGTCACTTGGCAAGAATTCTATAGAGATTTTAAGGCACGTCACATCAATGAAGGGATGATAGAGATAAAGCAAGAGGAGTTTAGATCACTCAGAATGGGCTCTATGACCGTTGCAGAGTATCATGATGCCTTTGAGCAGTTGGCTCGCTATGCTCCAAATGATGTCACGGAAGATGCTGATAAGCAGCGTCTATTTATGAAAGGCCTATATTATGATCTCAGATTGCAGTTGGCTGGAAACACTTACTCTACTTTCCAAGCTCTGGTGAACCGTGCCATTGTGTTGGATGATATGCGCAAGAGTCAAGATCGGAAAAGGAGAATGCAAGGACAACGTCCGGGTAGTAATAACCGCCAGCGTTTCGGCTCTCAACAAGTTTTCTATTGTTGGGTATTCTTAACATCATTACCAAAAGTAGACTAAGTTCTCTAAATCTAGTAACGGTGCCAAAAATGCCAAACCTATCCCTCACACCACTTAAGCCAAGTTGTCATCCCCAGCATGATATAAGAGACGCGGTATTGAAATATGCAATTGCTCTTCTAAATAAATAATGAATGGGATCTGCAAGCGCACAGATTAATACCGATGCAGCATTTTAACCGGGAAGTATTCTAGGTATCGTTATTTATATTTTTACCACTGGGAAGGGATTAACAATCATCACTATTGATTACAGAATAGAATATGAGATTGAGCATATATCATTGCATGTATAATTGAGAACATTATATCTAACTCTTCATACAGGGATAAGTGTCACATAAAAGGTATATGAAATAATAATAGTGACAAGGATAACTAATCTGATCTAGCCACATATTAAATATGATAAGCACCTCAATTAGATACTCCAGAAAGTCATTAGCATGGTATTAGAACGAACTACAAGAATATTCCCTAAGTTATTCTCAACTATATAGTATAGCATATCATAGTTAGTGCAAGTATACTTAGCAATCATTGTGAGACAAGACTACGCCCATGCATAGTGATATTAGCAAGGAATATGAGAAACAATGCAATCACTCCCCTGTAATAATGTTGCTCTGCCAGCCCAATACACGAGAGGGGGACTATATAAGAATCAATGAAGCTGTCACTATCACGAACCACCCCACGATCTGGCATATTGGGTACAATCGCAGATAAATACGGTATAAGCACCACGTCTACAAAATATCTATCATTTACCCATGGATCCGATGGATAAACGCTATACGATCCTATGCATGTATATAGATCCAATCTAACTAAGCCAAGTACATAACTATGATAAACTAAGAACAATATAATCTTGAATATAAGCAAGTAGAGCAAAGTCATAAGCAATATATTGAAGTAAAACAAAGTCATATTCATAATATTGAAGAACAAAGATAATTAGAAAGTAATTAGAAGCACAATTAGAGAATTACCAAGAATCCTCCTGACAGATCCGGAAACCAATCGAAGATTGTCTCCTTCTAGTTCTAATCCTATGTAGCTATGCTAATCTAGATATCTAATTGATGTGGTGCCTCTAATCTTGATCAGAGGCTTCTTCTCCCTTGAAGAATAATGAATTAGGGTTGAGAGGCTCTCTCCTCCAGGGGCCAGGGGGTCTGGTTTTATAGTCCCTTCAAGTGAATACGGGCCCTTGGATCAAACCGACATAAAATGTATGGTTTAGATTCATCCTTTAGGTCGGTGGAGATCTCCCGCAAAGCAGAGTCCTGATTGGACTCAGGGGCATGGCGAGCGCCCTGACCAACTGGGCGGCCGCCCAGGGTCAGGCCCCGTTTTGCCTCCGCTTCGGTCTCGTGGCTTCTTGAGTCTTCTAGATGTAAGATAATTGCGCAGCACGTTAATATCTTTACGTAATCCTGACATGTGGGCCTTTCCTCCATATTTCCTGATAACCCCCTGCAGAAATAGACAAACACCAAAACTCGTGGAATTCTGTCAGATAAAACCCTAAGTCTGGATGTTGATTTCATTTGGATCCTTTTCTTTATTTATTTGATAATTAAATTTGATACTTAAGGACTGTCAACAAACTCCCCCAAGCTTACCTCTTGGTCGTCTCTGAGCAAGGATAGACTCAGCTATGGATCAGAAGTAGTTGCAATATCTTTAAAAATTGACGCTACACATGCTTTTAAATATGATCTCATCTCTAAGTTAGAGTAAACTGTCAAGACTTAAAACTTACTTACTTTACCTTCACCCTGGGACTTGTAACTGTCACTTCTGCCTTGAGTGGTTAAAAGATAGAACAGTCTAATCAAGTGCCATGTCTCTTATTCTTGATCAGCTATAGCTCTAGGGTTTTTGCAGATTTTCAAATAAAACTCAGAGATTCCTTGTATGATTCTCTCAGATCTCTCTTTTGTGGTATTTCTGGATCCTTACCAAGGCAGTGATGGTATATGCCTTCTCTCAAGATATGTAGTATTTGTGGTATAAGGCACAGTGACATTGCCTTCTCTCTCACCCTACTCTAATAAGGCTTTAACATCTGGAGCTCATAGGTGGGAGATAAAGTATACATACTTACAAGACATGTATTGTATAGTCAAACCATGGATCCAAAGAAACAAGCCAATAAGTTTAATCAAGATGTGCATGTGTGGCGAATGAATGATATATGGTGATGATGGTGATAACAATGGTGAAAACAATGGTGGTGGAAGTCTAATTCTACTTTTGCTTTTTGAGGGGATACATACCTTCCTTGCTTTTTGAAACTTTATGAGGAGAATGAGATGCTCTTCTTTTTCTTTTCTCTCAGGTGGGTATCTTGTACCCCTAATTCTACTGTCGGACACTTGTCCATTTTTACCTCTCGTCTCACTTTTTCTTTTTCTTTCTTTCGAGGTTCCGAGCACTTGCTCCTTTTTATTTCCTCGTATATATATATATTTTTTCTTTTTTTTATTTTCTCTCTTTTTTTTAGAGCACTCATCTCATGAGATAATATAGCAAGTGGTAGTAACAAGATAACTTGAGCATTTATTTCACAAGGGAAAACAGAAATATTTTTGGTTATTCTCTCCCGGATTAGGAGTAGAATATTTTTAGGTGGTTCTGGAGATGGAAATGGATGGATATATGTGGATGGTACTTCCGGAGTAGAAGTAGCATATATGAGTGAACGTGCAAGTGAAATCTTGATTTAACCACATGACAAGTTCCTAAGGGTCTACACAGCTTGACCACACTCAATGCTCATAAGCAGTAAATAGTAAATGTATGGCTCAAAGTCTAGCAAACAAGTATATATGGCTGTGGTAGGAATTTAAACTCTCATCATACAGGAACTCATCATGCAACATTTTAAAGATTTTCAAAGATAAAATTCTCTAGAATTCTAGCATCTCTAGGAACAGATAAACAACAGCTCAACCTTCTCATATCATATCCGTTAACAACTTAGACTTTAGATCAAGTTTTCATCACACAAGTTTAGGTCTAGAGCAAGCTTTAAATTATAACAGTTATATCTAAACTTGAGAGAGAACTTAAAATGTGCAAATTAGGCAGAGCAACTATTCATCATATCCATGCTTAAGTTTTTGTTTAGATATAGATTAGCATAGCCACTTTATTTATTTATTAAACACACTAAGCAAAAGACCTATATATATATATAAATATAAAATCTTTATTTGGTTTTCCATAGTTTATGTGTATTTATATTCTAAAATAATATAAGTATAAAGATAGATAGATAGAAATACTTATCGGGATGAATGGGGGTGCTCTCCCCCAAGCTGAATTTTGACGTAATTTCTCTTGATGTAGCTAGTAGGTGGCAGAGGTGTATTTGAAAGTCAGCAGCATTCTGAGAGCGATTAGAATGTCCTCCGTCTGCTAGTCTTCTTGATTCTTAAATTCTGTGGAGCTCAAATAGAGAACAAAGCTTGTGGAACTGGTTAAGTGTTAGCATAAATATCTAGCCTTTATTATGTTGAGACTCCTTAATAATTATTACTCCATGTTTTTATATTTTCATTTTTATAAAGCAGAAAAAATATTTATTTTATTTTTATGCCACCACAGTGAATGTACTTATGGGTTGCCACTCGTCTACTCACATGGGGCTTACTATTTTTTACATTTTTATTTTCTTTTTAGGATAATACGAACATGATTAACTAGTTAAACTAATTTAAATAATTGAAAGGGAAAGGATAACTACCAAGTTTACCTCTTGGCAAGGCGTTCGGTGTTTTTAAGTCCTCCGAACGGGACTCTCCAATTTCTTAATCGTCCTGAGGTTCGTTGGGTGGCGTAGTCGGTACTTCCGGCAGCGCCTCCTCTTCTTGTATAGTTATCTTCATTTTCCATACCTGACTCGGTGCTTCAATCTCCTCTGGATAATTCTGTTTAAACTCTACGTCTTCTGATCTTAGAACTTCTCCTTCATAGTCTGCCCATCCGTCCTTGATGATCTGCCTCCTCTGGTTGCGGTTGCGTCTCTTTCTTACCTGCTTAGATTCTTCAACGATATAGTTAGGGTCAGTAAAATAACGGCGTACCTTCTCTGAGGGTTAGTGCATATGGACTTCTCCGGTTCCAATGTAGATAATTTCTTTAACGGTGCTGAGGAACGGTCTTCCAAGGATGATGGGTGGATCATACTCATCTTCTCCCATGTCAACAACTTGAAAGTCTGTGTAGACAAAGTGATCGTCTATTTTGACTGGGACATCAGTTACTATTCCTTTAACTTATCGAAATGTCTGATCTGCCATCTGGAGCTGAATGTATGTTGGCCTTAGTGGCCTGGTCCCGAACAAGAGCCGATAGGTGACTGCGGCCATTATGTTGACGCCCGATCCGGTGTCGCAAATCGTCTTGTAGAAGTTGTATCCATTTATGGAGCAGTAAATGCTTGGCATTCCTGGGTCGTCCTTCTTGGTCAAAAACGGTGACTTAAGTTGGTGATCTTGGCCTCCATGAACTACAGTGACCATCTTAGCTGACTCGGTCCACACTTGCTTGTTCCTGTTTCTCCTGTTGGTCCTCTTCCTTGATTCACGTCTGGATTGATCTGGAATTTGTGTAGTCTTGTTCTTGAAGAAAAATGTCTCCTTCCTCCCTTTGACGTAGAAACTGATCTTGGCAGCACTGGCGTAGATGATAGCTCCCGTGGTGTTCAAGAATGGCCTCCCTAGGATGATAGGTGCTCTCTCGTCATTTCCGGTCTCTACCACTACGAAGTCTGCTGGGGCATATAAGGTACCAACTCGGACACAAAGGTTCTTCACTATTCCTTTTGGGAAAGTTATCGTCTGATCTGCAAACTGCAAACACATGGTTGTTTCTAATAAAGGATATGTAAAGAATTTTTCATAGAGTACCCTGGGTATAATGTTGACACTAGAGCCAAAGTCGCAGAGTGCTTCTGGAACGTCCACCATGCCGATGGGGATCGGCATGACGGGGCGTCCTGGATCGCCTCTCTTGACCGGCAGAAAGTCAGTAGAGAATTCATTGACAGGGTTACTCCAATTACCTGCATCAAACATGTCTACAAGATTTGCAGATTCTAATCCTTCCGGTTGTGATGGTATACCGGGGTTAGTAGCAGGAACAGCAGCAGCTATTTGATTTAACTGAGATTCAATCATTTTATTAAAGCTAATTTGATTCTTGATGGCAGTAGAGAAATTATCCATTCTGTTATTTATATTTTCTAGCATTTTATCATTAGATGCCAATTTCTTAGATAGGTTATCCATTAGCTTTCCTTGATTAGACACTAACTCTCTCAAAGGTGGAAAATTATTATTATTGTTGTAAGAATTGTTACCTTGATAATTACCTGAGTAGTTAGGCCTCTGTTGATTCCAACCTTGATTTTGTTGAGGACGGTTGTAGTAGTAGTTGTTGTTGTTGATGTAGTTCACATCCTCAAGCATCTCAGGGCAGTGGTTGCCTGAGTGTCCAGTGTCTCCACACTCCTCACAAGTCATGTGAGAGTCGTAGATGTGCATAACTTCTTTCTTGTCTCCAGCTCTATCGTCGAGCTTCTTCATGAGCAGGTCTAGCTTTGCAGACAACATGTCTACCTCCTTCAGCTGATGCATGCCTCCACCTCTCTTGCGTGTCTGGGTCCTCTCTTCATTCCCGCTTTGATTGGACGCCATCTTCTCCACAAGAGCTGTGGCTTGTGGTATAGTAAGTGATAAGAATGCTCCTCCAGCTGCAGCATCCATGGTCTCTCGGGCACTGTTGCCGAGCCCGTGATAAAACGTCTGCATCAATAGCCAACTCTCCATTCCATGATGAGAACATTCTAGGATGTAGTCTTGAAAGCGCTCCCATGCTTCTGGAACAGATTCATCATTTTGTTGCTGAAAACTTGTAATCTTCCCACGGAGAGCATTGGTCTTGCCCATGGGAAAGAACTTTGCCAGGAAGTTTGTTGAGCAGAGTGCCCACGTAGTATTCTTCTCCTTTGTAGCGTAAAACCACTGCTTCGCTCTTCCTAACAGTGAGAATGGGAAGAGGCGAAGTAGTATAGCATCTTTGGAAACTCCTGATATGGTGAATGTGTTGCAAATCTCCAGGAAGTGTTGTAAATGAGCACTAGCATCTTCGTGTGCCTTCCCACAGAACTGGTTGGATTGCACCATGTTGATAAGTCCAGGCTTGAGCTCAAAGTTGCCATCGATCTCTGCAGCAGGTCCAGTGCGGATGTTGTCCGTAGTGGGAGCTGAGAACTCGCGGATTGATTTGTTCGCCATGGCTTGGAACTCTGAAGACAAGTTCCGGTGATCTTCTTGATTGGATGAAGCTTCTTCGTGAAGTGTTGATGATCTCTTCTTTAGCTTGGCTCTCGTCTTCTTGAATAATGCTTCAGGATTGTCAACAAAATTTCCTGGAACATGTCTTCTATTCATACATTCCCCTGCATAAGATAAAAATAGAAAAATATCGGGGTAAAACTGTATGAGAGAATAGATAAGCTCAATCATATTAGTGATGTGAATGATAACTCAAAATCTTTTATTCCATTCCTGATTGGTAATCAACCTTCCCCGGCAATGGCGCCAAAAATGCTTGTTGGGTATTCTTAACATCATTACCAAAAGTAGACTAAGTTCTCTAAATCTAGTAACGGTGCCAAAAATGCCAAACCTATCCCTCACACCACTTAAGCCAAGTTGTCATCCCCAGCATGATATAAGAGACGCGGTATTGAAATATGCAATTGCTCTTCTAAATAAATAATGAATGGGATCTGCAAGCGCACAGATTAATACCGATGCAGCATTTTTACCGGGAAGTATTCCAGGTACCGTTATTTATATTTTTACCACTGGGAAGGGATTAACAATCATCACTATTGATTACAGAATAGAATATGAGATTGAGCATATATCATTGCATGTATAATTGAGAACATTATATCTAACTCTTCATACAGGGATAAGTGTCACATAAAAGATATATGAAATAATAATAGTGACAAGGATAACTAATCTGATCTAGCCACATATTAAATATGATAAGCACCTCAATTAGATACTCTAGAAAGTCATTAGCATGGTATTAGAACGAACTACAAGAATATTCCCTAAGTTATTCTCAACTATATAGTCTAGCATATCATAGTTAGTGCAAGCATACTTAGCAATCATTGTGAGACAAGACTACGCCCATGCATAGTGATATTAGCAAGGAATATGAGGAACATAGCAATCACTCCCCTGTAATAATGTTGCTCTGCCAGCCCAATACACGAGAGGGGGACTATATAAGAATCAATGAAGCTGTCACTATCACGAACCACCCCACGATCTGGCATATTGGGTACAATCGCAGATAAATACGGTATAAGCACCACGCCTACACAATATCTATCATTTACCCATGGATCCAATGGATAAACGCTATACGATCCTAAGCATGTATATAGATCCAATCTAACTAAGCCAAGTACATAACTTTGATAAACTAAGAACAATATAATCTTGAATATAAGCAAGTAGAGCAAAGTCATAAGCAATATATTGAAGTAAAACAAAGTCATATTCATAATATTGAAGAACAAAGATAATTAGAAAGTAATTAGAAGCACAATTAGAGAATTACCAAGAATCCTCCTGACAGATCCGGAAACCAATCGAAGATTGACTCCTTCTAGTTCTAATCCTATGTAGCTATGCTAATCTAGATATCTAATTGATATGGTGGCTCTAATCTTGATCAGAGGCTTCTTCTCCCTTGAAGAATAATGAATTAGGGTTGAGAGGCTCTCTCCTCCAGGGGCCAGGGGGTCTGGTTTTATAGTCCCTTCAAGTGAATACGGGCCCTTGGATCAAACCGACATAGATTGTATGGTTTAGATTCATCCTTTAGGTCGGTGGAGATCTACCGCAAAGCAGAGTCCTGATTGGACTCAGGGGCAGGGCGGGCGCCCTGACCAACTGGGCGGCCGCCCAGGGTCAGGCCCCGTTTCGCCTCCGCTTCGGTCTCGTGGCTTCTGGAGTCTTCTAGATGTAAGATAATTGCGCAGCACGTTAATATCTTTACGTAATCCCGACATGTGGGCCTTTCCTCCATATTTCCTGATAACCCCCTGCAGAAATAGACAAACACCAAAACTCGTGGAATTCTGTCAGATAAAACCCTAAGTCTAGATGTTGATTTCATTTGGATCCTTTTCTTTATTTATTTGATATTTAAATTTGATACTTAAGGACCGTCAACATCCATCAGAGCTATCAGGGACCAATTAGTCAGTGGAACTATGATCAATATCCTCAGCAATTCTAGAATCAAAACAGAGTGGGAATAAATGCTTTCATTTTCAGCAGCGTAACTCTTATCAGTAGCAAGATGGTCGACAGTCATCTCAATCAAGGAATCCTAATGTCACCCCTAGGAAGAACAGTGCTCCCAACACTCCTGATAGGTGTTTCCGCTGTGGAAAAGAGGGACATATGTCTTATGATTGTCCAAAGAACTTCAACCCACAGAACTCCCAAGGGCAAAATAGCAACTAGGAGAACAACCGAACACCCAACACTGGAAGAGTGAATCATGTGTTTACAGGGACAGCTATGGAGGAACCTAAAGTTATGATAGGTATATTTGATGTCCATTCCACTCCCGGTACCGTTCTTTTTGATTCTGGAGCTTCACATACATTCATTTCACAAGCTTTCATTAGGACACATAATATACCTGCTCGTGCCATGAAAAGCACTATAACTGTAAATTCACCAGAAGGAACTATACCAGCTTCACAGTGTTGCTTTCCAATTAATTTGACTCTAAGGGGGTAGACTTTAAAGTGAGCCCCATAGTGCTGTGGACAGCTGGAGTTGATCTCATACTAGGTATAGATTGGATGATGTAACAGGATGCAAAGGTTAAGTGTGAAGGGAAGGTAATGGAACTAACATCACCAACCGGGGGCCGACTCAAGGTTGAAATGCAGGAACAAAGGACAACCATAGTGAACCAGTTGGATGATGATGCTAATCCTCAGGATCGTGTTGTGAATGAATACCCAGATGTATTTCCAGATGAGTTGCTGGGTATGCCACCTAACCGTGACATCGAGTTTATAATTGAATTACTACCTGGTACTGCACCTATAGCTAAAAGACCATATAGAATGGGGGTTAATGAACTAGAAGAACTTAAGAAACAAATAAAGGAATTGCAAGATAAAGGGTTCATTCATCCTAGTTCTTCACCATGGGGTGCACTAGTTATCTTTGTTGATAAGAAGGATGGTAGTCAGAGAATGTGTGTTGATTACTGGTCACTCAATGAGGTTACTATCAAGAATAAGTATCCATTGCCTAGGATTGATGACTTATTTGATCAGTTAAGAGGTGCATGTGTGTTCTCTAAGATTGATCTGTGATCTGGTTATCATCAGTTGAAGATCCGCAATTCAGATATACCAAAGATAGCTTTCACAACAAGGTATGGGTTGTATGAGTATACAGTTATGTCTTTTGGTTTGACCAATGCACCAGCTTACTTTATGTACATGATGAATAAAGTATTTATGGAGTATCTTGATAAGTTTGTGGTGGTATTTATTGATGACATTCTGGTATTCTCTAAAACCAAGGAAGAACATGCTGAACATCTGAGATTGGTCTTACAAAAACTTAGAGAACATAAGTTGTATGCTAAGCGTAGTAAATGTGAGTTTTGGTAGGAAGATGTTTCTTTTCTTGGTCATGTTGTCTCTAATGGTGGTATTGCAGTGGATCCTAGTAAGGTGAAAGATGTGCTGAATTGGAAACCACCTACAGATGTAAGTGAAATTCGCAGTTTCCTTGGTCTAGCTGGTTACTATCGTAGATTCATTGAAGGATTCTCAAAACTTGCAAAGCCTATGAGTGCTCTATTAGAGAAGAATGCTAAGTTTGTATGGTCTGAGAAGTGTCAAGCTAGTTTTGAGGAATTCAAGAAGAGATTGCCTACTGCACCTGTGTTGGTATTGCTAGATCTGAGTAAGAGTTTCTCTATTTGTTGTGATGCCTCTCGTCTGGGATTGGGTTGTGTTCTTATGCAAGAAGGAAGAGTTGTGGCATATGCATCTAGACAGTTGAGAAAACATGAACTGAATTATCCCAGTCATGATGTAGAATTAGCAGCTGTGGTCCATGCACTCAAGATTTGGAGACACTATTTGATTGGGCATAGGAGTGACATATATACTGATCATAAGAGTTTGAAGTATATCTTCACCCAGACAGATCTGAACTTGAGGCAACGAAGATGGTTGGAACTGATAAAGGATTATGATTTGGAGGTGCATTATCATCCTGGAAAGGCGAACGTCGTGGCTGATGCACTTAGGAGAAAGAAATATGCTAATGAGCTTCGGGCGACACCTGAATCTGAGGAGTTGTGTGCTGAATTTGCATATTTGAACCTAGGAATTGTAGTGAATGCTATCGAAATTGAGGTCACTCCTATTATAGAGAAAGAGATATTGAAGGGACAGTTGGAGGATGTGAAACTAAAGGAGATAGCACAGAATGTGGTACTAGGTAAAGCACAAGGATTCAGAATAGATGACAATGGTGTATTGTGGTTTGAAAAAAGGATATGTATTCCTGAAGTGAAGGCCATTCGTGATATGATTCTGAGAGGGGCTCATGAGTCAGCTTATTCTATTCATCCTGGTAGCACTAAGATGTATCTAGATCTAAAATAATAGTATTGGTTATATGGCTTAAAGAGAGATGTGGCTGAGTGTGTTGCTGTGTGTGATACTTGCCAGCGTGTGAAAGCGGAATATCAGAGGCCAGCTGGACTATTGCAACCAATGAATATTCCAGAATGGAAGTGGGAAGAAGTAGGTATGGATTTTATAGTGGGTTTACCACGTACGCAGAGAGGGTATGACTCCATATGGGTGATAGTAGATCGTTTAACTAAAGTTGCTCATTTCATACCGGTGAAGACTAAGTACACCGGAGAACGCCTAGCTGAGCTGTATATGGAGAGAATTGTCTGTTTGCATGGGGTACCTAAGAAGATTGTGTCAGATAGGGGTACTCAATTCACATCTCACTTTTGGAAAGCAATGCATGATTCTTTGGGGACAAAGTTGAATTTTAGTACAGCATATCATCCATAAACAGATGGATAGACTGAGAGGATCAATCAGATACTGGAGGATATGTTGAGAGCTTGTGCTTTGCAGTATGGAACTAGTTGGGACAAGAGTTTGCCATATGCAGAATTCTCCTACAATAACAACTATCAGCAGAGTCTTAAGATGGCACCATTCGAGGCGTTGTATGGTCGTAAGTGCAGGACACCTTTGTTTTGGAATCAGACAGGAGAAACTCGGGTGTTTGGTATAGATGTGCTTAGACATGTAGAACAACAAGTGCGGACTGTTTGGGATAATCTGAGAGTTGCTCAGTCTCGACAGAAGGGCGATGCAGATACACGTAGGAGAGAGCTGGTTTTCAAAGAAGGTAACTATGTCTATCTAAAAGTATCACCGATGAGGAGTGTGAAGAGGTTTAATATGAAAGGAAAGCTTGCTCCAAGGTATGTTGGTTCGTTTAAAGTTTTGCAAAGGCATGGAGAAGTAGCATATCAGTTGGAACTGCCTGAATGTTTATCTAGTGTGCATGATGTGTTCCATGTGTCGCAACTTAAGAAGTGTTTGCGTGTACCTAAGGAGCAAATACCATTGGAAGAGCTTTCTGTTAAAGGTGATCTCACTTATGAAGATTATCTAGTCAGAATTTTGGAAATATCTGAGAGAGTTACAAGGAGTTGGATTATTAAAATGTGCAAAGTGCAATGGAATCGGTATTCAGAAGCAGAGGCAACTTGGGAAAGAGAGGATGACTTGAGGAAATCATATCCACAGTTGTTTGAGTAAGCACTGTTCAATCTCGAGGACGAGATTCTTTTAAGGGGGTATAATTTGTAACACCCAAAAATTTACATTTCAATTAATAGGAATTAATTTGATTTATTTAAGTATTTTTGTGAGCATTTAAATATAGTAAATAAATAAATTTTGTTGGAATTAAAATTCATCATAAGTATAGTAAACTTCATTGTGCATTCATGCTGGCCATGGTTTATTTTGGGATATATGTTTTGTTTGGGGATTAAAAGAACTCAAAACTGTTTTGAAAAAGTTTTGGAAAAGAAAAGAAATGGAAAAAGAGAAGGGGAGAAAGACAAACCCCAGCTCGGCTTAACTTTCTTCCCCGGCCCAGAACTCCCTCTCCCCACTCTTTTCCCCCCTGCGCGCGGCCTGTTTCCTTTCCTGGCCCAACTGCACACCTCTCCCCTCCCCCTTCATCCCATCGGTCGACAGCTGGGACCCGACTATCCCTCTCTCTGACCGCGTGGGCCCACTCGTCAGTGCATCCTGTTCTTCTTCTATCCCCACCGTGATCGAGTTGGATTCTTGGGCAAGTTCCGATTCTCCCGGGATTTCACGATTTGAGCGCCCTATAAAGTTCCTCGCGACGCCCCATGCCTTGTTTTCCCCACCCGAGCGCTCTTTCCAAGCCCTAGCCGCAGCAGCTGCACGTTTGGATCTCGCCGGCGCCTTTCTCCGCGACCGCGAGCGCTGTTGGGCATTCTTAACATCATTACCAAAAGTAGACTTAGTTTTCTAATTCTGATGACGGTGCCCAAAATGCTAAACCTATCCCTCATGCCACTTAAGCCAAGTTGTCATCCCCAGCATGACATGAGAGACGCGGTATTGAAATATGCAATTGCTCTTTTGAATGAATAATAAATGAGATCTGCAAGCGCACAGATTAATATTGATGTAGCATTTTAACCGGAAAGTATTCTAGGTATCGTTATTTATATTTTTACCACTAGGAAGGGATAGCTAATCATCAATGTTGATTATGGAATGGAATATGGAATTGAGCATCTATCATTGCATGTGTAATAGAGAGCATTTATCTATCTCTTTCATACAGGGATAAATGTCACATAAAATATAGATAAAGTATGAATGGTGACAAAGATAATTAATCTGATCAGCATAACTAGCCACATATAATAATGATAAGCACCTCAACAGATATTCTAGCAAGTCATTAGCATGGAATTAGGATGAACTACAAGAACATTTCCTAAGTTATTCTTAACTATAAAGTCCAGCATATCATAGTTAGTGCAATTATACTTGGCAATCATTGCGAGACACGACTACGCCCATGCATAGTGATATTATCAAGGAAGATGAGAAACATAGCAATCACTTCCCAGTAATAATGTTGCTCTGCCTGCCCTATACACGAGAGGGGGACTATATAAGAATCAATGGAGCTGTCACCACCACGAACTACTCCACGATCCGGCATATAGGGTACAATCGTAGATAAATACGGTATAGGCACCACGCCTACACAATACTTATCATTTACCCACTGTACACATGGATAAACGCTATACGATCCTAAACATGTATATAATTCCAATCTAACTAAGCCAAG
Source organism: Sorghum bicolor (assembly GCF_000003195.3). Classification (NCBI taxonomy): domain Eukaryota; kingdom Viridiplantae; phylum Streptophyta; class Magnoliopsida; order Poales; family Poaceae; genus Sorghum; species Sorghum bicolor. The sequence goes on from NC_012874.2 coordinate 24,743,954, forward strand.
CATATAACTATGATAAACTAAGAACAATATAATTGCAAATATAAACAAGTAGAGAAAAGTCATAATCAATATATTGAAGTAGAACAAAGTCATATTCATAATATTGAAGAACAATGATGAACAAATTGAGAACAATAGAGGAATTACCAAGAATCCTCTTAACAGATCCGAAAACCAATCGAAGATTGACTCCTTCTAGTTTTAATCCTATGTAGCTATGCTAAACTAGAGATCTAGTTGATGTGGTGGCTCTAGGGCTTGATCAGGGACTTCTTCTCCCAAGATGGATGAATGAATTAGGGCTTCTCCAGTCCTCTCCTCTAGGGGCCAGGGGGTCTGCTTATATAGTCCCTCCAAATGAATATGGACCGTCGGATCAAACCGACCTTAATCGCACGGTTTTCCTTAATCCCTTAGGTCGGTGGAGCATGATCCGCGAGGTGGAGTCTGATTGGCTCTTAGGCCAGGGCGGGCGCCCAAGGGGGAAGGGCGGGCGCCCTGCCCCCGGGTCCGCTTGGCCTCCCGCTCGTTGCCGTGGCTTCTGGACTCTTCTAGATGTTGGATAATTGCGGTGTACGTTAATATCTCTATGTAAACCCGACATGTGGGCATTTCCATAATTCCTGATAGCCCCCTGCAGAAATAGACAAACACCAAAACTCGTGGAATTCTGTCAGATAAAACCCTAAGTCTGGATGTCAGTTGCATTTGGATCCTTTTCTTTGTTTATTTGTTGATTATATTTGATACTTAAGGACCGTCAACAAACTCCCCCAAGCTTACCTCTTGCTCGTCCCCGAGCAAGGATAATCTCAGTGATGGATTTGAAGCTGCTGTAATGCCTTTTTGACGGTACACATGCTTTCAAATGAGGTCTCATCTCTGAGTTAGAGTAAACCGTCAAGACTTAAAACTTACTTTACCTTTCACCATGGGACTTGTAACCATCACTTCTGTCTTGAAAAGTTAAAAGATAGAACGGTCTAGTCAAGCGCCATGTCTCTTATTCTTGATCAGCTATAGCTATAGAGTTTTTTTTTGCAGATTTTTTAATAAAACTCAGAGATTCCTTATATGACTTTCTCAGATCTCGCTTTTGTGGTATTTCTGGATCCTTACCAAGGCAGTGATGGTATATGCCTTCTCTCTCAAAGTATGTAGTATTTGTGGTATAAGGCATAGTGACATTGCCTTTTCTCTCATCCTACTCTAATAAGGCTTTGATATATGGAGCTCGTAGATGGGAGATAAAGTATACATACTTACAAGACATTTATTGCATAGTCAAACCATGGATCTAGAGAAACAAGTCAATAAGTCAAATCAAGATGTGCATGTGTGGCGAATGAATGGTGTACGGTGATGATGGTGATAACAATGGTGAAAGTCTAATTCTACTTGTGCTCTTTTGAGGGGATACATACCTTTCTTGCTCTTTTGAAACTTTTGAGGAGAATGAGATGCTCTCTTTTTCTTTTTCTTTCCTCTTAGGTGGGTATCTTGTACCCCTAATTCTACTGTCGGACACTTGCCCCTTTTTATTTCCTTGTATCCTTTCTCTCTCTCTCTTTTAGAGCACTCATCTCCTAAAATAATATAGCAAGTGGTAGTAACCAAGATAACTTGAGCATTTATTTCATAGGGAAAAACAAAAATAGGAGAATGTTTTTGGCTATTCTCTCCCAGATTAGGAGTAGAATACTTTTGGGTGGCTCTAGAGATTTAAATGAGTGGACATATGTGTATGCATACTTCCGAAGTAGAAGCAGCATGTGTGAGTGAACGTGCAAGTGAATCTTGATTTTAACCACATGACAAGCTCCTAAGGATCTACACAGCTTGACCACACTCAATGCTCATAAGCGGTAAAAAGTAAATGTGTGGCTCAAAGTCTAGCAAGCATGTATATATAGCTATGGTAGGAATTTAAACTCTCATCATACAGGAACTCATCATGTGTTATTTTAAAGATTTTCAAAGATAAAATTCTCTAGAATTCTAGCATCTCTAGGAATAGATAAACAGCAGCTCAACCTTCTCATATCATATCCGTTAACAACTTAGACTTCAGATCAAGTTCTCTTCCCACAAGTTCAGGTTTAGAGCAAGCTTTAAATTATAATAGTTATGTCTAAACTTGAGAGAGAACTTCAAATTTGAACATTAGGCGGAGCAACTATTCATCATATCCATGCTAGAGTTTTATTATTAAGATTCTGTTTAGCATAGCCACTTTATTAATTTATTAAGCACACTAAGCAAAAGAGATATATATATATAAGCACAAAATCTTTATTTGGTTTTTCATGTTTATGTCTATTTTTATTTTAATATAGTATAAGTATAAATGTAGATAGAAATACTTAGCGGGATAAATGGGGGTGCTCTCCCCCAAGCTGGATTTTGACGTAATTTCTTCAGATGTAGCTAGTAGGTGGTGGAGGAGTATTTGAAAGTCGGCAGCACCCTGACAGCAATTAGGATGTCCTCCGTCTGCTAGTCTTCTTGATCCTTGAATTATGTGGAGCTCAAATAGACAACAAAGCTTTGTGGAACTAGTTAAGTGTTAGCATAAATATCTAGCCTTTATCATGTTGAGCCTTCTCAATAAATGTTACTCTCTTTCGTAGGATTACAATCTTCTTTTTATGTATTCATTTTTATAGAGTAGAAAAAAATATTTATTTTATATTTATGCCACCATAGTGAATGTACTTATGGGTTTTATGCCACTCGTATACTCACATGGGGCTTACTGTTTTTTTAACATTTTTATTTCCTTTCTAAGATAGTATGAACATGATTAACTAAGCAAACTATTTGAAATAATTGAAAGAAAAATGATAACTACCAAGTTTACCTCTTGGCAAGGCGTTTGGTATTTTTAAGTCCTCCGAACGGGACTCTTTGTTTTCTCAGTCGTCCTGGGATTTGCTAGATGGCGTAGTCGATGGTTCCGGTGGCGCCTCCTCTTCGTGTACAACTATCTTCTCTCTCCACACCTGACTCGGTGCTACTGTCTCCTTAGGATAATTCTGTTCAAGCTGTATGTCCTCAGACCTTACCACTTCTTCTTCGTAGTCTGCCCATCCGTCCTTGATGATTTGCCTCCTCTGGTTGCGGTTGTGTCGTCTTCTTCTTGTCCTGACCTGCTTAGAGTCTTCAACTATATAGTTAGGGTCAGTAAAATAGCGGCGTACCTTCTCAGAGGGGAAGTGCATATGGACTTCTCCGGTTCCAATGTAGATGATTCCTTTAACAGTGCTGAGGAACGGTCTCCCAAAGATGATGGGTGGATCATACTCGTCTTCTCCCATGTCAATAACCTGAATGTCTGTATGGACAAAATGATCGTCTATTTTGAGAGGAACGTCAGTTACTATACCTTCAACCTTTCGGAATGTCTGATCTGCCATCTGGAGCTAAATGTATGTCGGTTTTAGGGGCATGGTTCCAAACAGAAGCTAATAGGTGACTACGGCCATTATGTTGATGCCTGATTCGGTGTCGCAAAGCGTTTTGTAGAAGTTGTATCCATTAATGGAGCACTGGATGCTTGGCATACCTGGGTCGTCCTTCTTGGTCAGGAACGGTGACTTAAGTCGATGGTCTTGACCTCCTTGAACTGTAGTGACCATCTTAGCTGACTCGGTCCACACTTGCTTGTTCCTGTTCCTCCTGTTGGTCCTCTTCCTTGGTTCATGTCGGGATTGCTCTGGGATTTGTGAATTCTTGTTCTTGAAGGAAAACATCTCCTTACTCCCCTTGATGTAGAAACTGATCTTGGCAGCACTAGCGTAGATGACAGCTCCCGAGGTGTTCAGGAATGGCCTCCCTGAGATGACGGGTGACGTCTCATCATTACCGGTCTCTATCACCACGAAGTCTGCTAGGGCGTACAAGGTACCAACTCGGACGCAGAGGTTCTTCAATATTCCCTTTGTGAAACTTAACGTCCGATCTGCAAGCTGCAAACACATGGTTGTTTCTAATATAGGATATGTAAAGAATTTTTCATAGAGTACCCTAGGCATAATGTTGACGCTGGAGCCAAAGTCGTAGAGTGCTTCTGGGAAGTCCACCATGCCGATGGAGATCGGGATGACGGGGCGTCCTGGATCGCCTCTCTTGACCAGTAGAAGGTCAGTAGTAACTTCCATGATGGGGTTACTCCAGTAGTCACCTATATCAAACACGTCTATAAGATTTGCAGATTCTAATCCTTCCGGTTGTGATGGTATACCGGGGTTAGTAGCTGGAACGGTAGTAGCTATTTGATTTAAATGAGATTCAATTATTTTATTAAAGTTATTTGATTCTTGATGGCAGTAGAGAAATTATCCATTCTATTATTTATATTTTCTAGCATTTTATCATTAGATGCCAATTTCTTAGATAGGTTATCCATCAGCTTTCCTTGACTAGACACTAACTCTCTTAGAGGTGGAAAATTATTATTATTATTGTAAGAATTGTTACCTTGATAATTACCTGAGTAGTTAGGCCTCTGTTGATTCCAACCTTGATTTTGTTGAGGACGCTTGTAGTAGTTGTTGTTGTTGTTGATGATGATGTAGTTCACGTCCTCAAGCATCTCAGGGCAGTGATTGTCTGAGTGTCCAGTATCTCCACACTCCTCACAAGTCATGTGAGAGTCGTAGACGTGCATAACTTCATTCTTATCTCCAGCTCTATCATCGAGCTTCTTCATGAGTAGGTCTAGGTTGGCAGACAGCATGTCTACCTCCTTGAGCTGTTGCATACCTCCACCTCTCTTGCATGTGTGGGTCCTTTCTTCATTCCAGCCTTGGTTGGACGCCATCTTCTCCATAAGAGCTGTGGCTTGTGCTATGTTGAGTGATAAGAATGCTCCTCCAGCTGCAGCATCCATGGTCTCACGGGCACTATTGCCGAGCCCATGATAAAACGTCTGCATCAGTAGCTAGCTCTCCATTCCATGATGGGGACATTCTAGGATGTAGTCTTGGAAGCGCTCCCATGCTTCTGGAACGGATTCATCATGTTGTTGCTGAAAACTTGTAATTTTCCCACGGAGAGCATTGGTCTTGCCCATGGGAAAGAACTTAGCCAGAAAGTTCGTGGAGCAGAGTGCCCACGTAGTATTCTTCTCCTTTGTAGCGTAGAACCATTGCTTCGCTCTCCCCAACAGTGAGAATGGGAAGAGGCGAAGTAGTATAGCATCTCTGGGGATTCCTGACATGGTGAATGTGCTGCAAATCTCCAGGAAGTGTTGGAGATGAGCACTAGCATCTTCGTGCGCCTTTCCACAGAACTGGTTGGCTTGCACCATGTTGATGAGCCTAGGCTTGAGCTCAAAGTTGCAGTCAATCTCCGCAGCAGGTCCAGTGCGGATGTTGTCCGTAGTGTGAGCTGAGAACTCGCGGATCGATTTGTTCGCCATGACTTCAAACTCTGAAGACAAGTTCCGGATGGAACTTCGGTGGTCTTCTTGATTGGATGAAGCTTCGTGCAGAAGTGTTGACGATGTCTTCTTGAGCTTGGCTCTTGTTTTTCTGAATAACGCTTCGGGGTTGTCAACAAAATTTCCTAGAAGCTGTTTCCTATTCATACATTACCCTACATAAAATAATCAAAATAGAAAAATACAGGGGTAAAACTGTACGAGGGAATTGATAATCTCAATCATATTAGTGATGCGAATGATGACTCAAAATTCCGTATTCATTCCTTATTAGTAATCAACCTTCCACGGCAACGGCGCCAAAAATGCTTGTTGGGCATTCTTAACGTCATTACCAAAAGTAGACTTAGTTTTCTAATTCTGATAACGGCGCCAAAAATGCCAGACCTATCCCTCATGCCACTTAAGCCAAGTTGTCATCCCCAGCATGACATGAGAGACGCGGTATTGAAATATGCAATTGCTCTTCTGAATGAATAATAAATGAGATCTGCAAGCGCATAGATTAATACCGATGTAGCATTTTAACCGCGTAGTATTCGAGGTATTGTTATTTATACTTTTACCACTGGGAAGGGATTGCTAATCATCTATGTTGATTATGGAATGGAATATGGAATTGAGTATCTATCATTGCATGTGTAATAGAGAGCATTTATCTATCTCTCTCATACAGGGATAAATGTCACATAAAATATAGATAAAGTATGAATGGTGACAAAGATAATTAATCTGATCAGCATAACTAGCCACATATAATAATGATAAGCACCTCAACAGATATTCTAGCAAGTCATTAGCATGGAATTAGGATGAACTATAAGAATATTTCCTAAGTTATTCTTAACTATAAAGTCTAGCATATCATAGTTAGTGCAATTATACTTGTCAATCATTGCGAGACAGGACTACGCCCATGCATAGTGATATTATCAAGGAAGATGAGAAACATAGCAACCACTCCCCTGTAATAATGTTGCTCTGCCTGCCCTATACACGAGAGGGGGACTATATAAGAATCAATGGAGCTGTCACCACTGTTGATATTTGGGAACGCAATAAGGAATTGATCCGCAAGCGCACGGATATCGGTGAGCACTTCACCTGGGAAATTATCTAGAGTATCGTATTTATTTTTTTACCACTAGGTGAAAGAGTGCATCTGACTAACCGGTCTATTACTACTAACCTTTAGGCAACAAAGAATGTCTCTCGATGTGAGTGATAAATAGAGACGACTGCAACCGTAGTCTCCTTCTAACCTTGGTAAGGGTGATCTACTCTTCTATTAGGGAGGCTAACGGAATCTAGACACCACAAAGGATGTTCAACCCACACCTATAAACCCTATCCTTCCTACTAACGAGATATGGTCTGCAAAGGTAACTCGGAATTGTCACGTTCCTCACTACTACCACGGTCTAGATAGTTAGGGAATATCTATGAGTACCCCAGCCTAAACACCATGTTTACGCCAGCAATGATTAAAGTAAACTCATAAACCATAAGAACAATAAAACAAGAACTTACTAGAATTTAGAAGTCGAAATACTGAAGAATCCTAGGAGCAAGCTTCGGGTTAGGAGAACTTGATCCCGCAGGTACAAGCTTGGAGTAGACACCGACAGGCCGGGCTTCCTCCAATCTACACCTCCACTCTATCTCTCTCAATCTAGTAGAAACTAGAAGATCTATTTCTACTTTACATTGGTTGCTAAGCCTAAAAAGAAATATTAATTAGAGAAGAGGTTTTCCTTCGAGGGCACCCCTCAATCTCTATGATAATTTCTTCATGTCTTCTCCAGGGGCCAGGGGGTTCTCCTTATATAGTCCTCCTCCTCTATGCGTTTTTGGGTCGGTAGACGAGGTGGTACTACGTTATTCTGGATCCAATAGGTCGGTGGAACATCGTGTGCGAAGAGAGTCCCGAAAGACTTCCAGCAGGGGGCGGGCGCCCAGGTCACCAGGGCGGGCGCCCTGGGCCTGGCCCCTTTCGGCCTCTGCCTTCTTCCCGTGGCTTCTGGAGTCTTCTAGATGGTAGAAAATCGTGCGGTGCGTTGATATCTCTATGTAATCCTGACATGTGGGCCTTTCTTCCTTATTTCCTGATAACCCCCTGCAGAAACAGATAAACAACAAAACTCATGGAATTCTGTCAGATCAAACCCTAATTCTAGGTGTTGGTTGCATATTGGTCCTTTCTCTTGTTTATTTGATAATTAAAATTGATACTTAAGAACCGTCAACAAATACCCCCATACTTAGGCTTTTACTCGTCCTCGAGAAAAGGATGGTTAAGAAAAATATCTGGGGTAAACATTTAAAACATTCTCTTTATAACTGCAGGGTGTTAAAATTTCCACTGTGTACTGTAGTCAGGGAAGTATATGGTTAAGAGTAAAGATCCTTTCTTCTCAATCCTGTCACTTGGAGTTTTTGTATATTTTTGAAAGAAAGTTAGCATACCTTTTTATCCTCATAGGTTCTCTCAGATCACTCATTATCTTTTATATATCTCACTGAGGTTGTTTTAATTTGCAAAAATTCTCAAGCATACTTACTTTGCATTTATTGCCTGATCAAAACGGAATCCGAGGAGGGGAATGTCATACGCTTAGATCAAAGTCTTTGGAAATTAAAATCTTTGTCAAGTCTTGCTAGCATATTGCTTACTAGAGGGACCATGGGCTATCATTTTTTCTCTCTTTTTTTTAAAGTGGATACCAAGGTACCTCTAATTCTACTGCCGGACACTTGTCCATTTTTTTCTGCGAGGTTGTCGAGCACTTGCTCCTTTTTATTTCTTCGAAATATCTTTATTTTTGCATAGCCCATGCCTCTAATGCAATAATACTTCGGAAGAGTGAATCTTTCTGAATAAATGTCTTGATCTTAGGAGCATGATAAATCTCTCAACAAGGGTCTAACTCATTTTGAACAAACTCAATACAGAGTAGATAGCTTTTATAATCATAATTAATATTTTCAGTTTTATCAGGCATATAAAACACTGAGGATGGTAGCTAGAATTTTAAAGATTTTGAAATAAATTCTCCAAGCAACAATGATATCAAGAATAAAAAACTCATACTCTACCATCTTACATTCCATACTATCTTAAGTAACACAGGGTTTTAAAATGATTTTATAATAATTGCAAGTTTCAGGAAATATAACAGAGTGAGATTAATCAAGATTAGAAATGTTTTAATCTTTTTAATTTATCATGTCGGAAACAATATTCTGCATAATCTAAGATATGTGTATGTGTAAAGTAAAGTGTGCAGAGTGTGTACCTGACTCGTGGAGTGGTGTAGTCGGAGTGTATTTGGCATGTTGTGGGATCTCCCCTATACTTGTTTTCTGCTTTCTTGCACAAAAATAAAGTAGAGACACACAAGACATAATAATAATAATAATAATACTCTTTATTAATCTTGAGGCATTTATTACAAATAACTAGTAGCAAACTGATGATAATAGTAACAAACTGATGATAATAGTAAACCTAAACCGAATTTAAAGATAGATAACTAAGATGCATTGCCTCAAGGTCTAATCTAGATAACTTAGCGACGCTCTAATTCCTTAATCTTCTTGTTGGCACTAGCAATATCATGCCTAAGGCCTAGTATAACGGCGTTGTGGTTAGAGAGCTGCCTAGTGAGAGAGTTAATCGAGGACTGGAGGTCTATGATAATTCTGTCTAGTCTGCGAACGTCCTCATCAATATCCATTATAGTCTTGCGACGCTTGGGAGGTGTCTTAAAAGCATTGAGAGCGTGCTTCGGGGCTGCCTTTGGAGGGATGAAACGGACTTTAGCTGCTCTAATCCCTTCGAAGTAAGGCCTTTCCTCCTCCGTAGTGTAGCGAACGCTGCTGATCTCGCCGCTCCGGTTGGTCTTGACTCCAACGACCCTCTCATTGGGTCTAGGTGGAAGGATCCTCATGCCGGTTGGCACCTTGATGGTGGTCTTCGTCTTGGATGATGATCCCGTGAGGAGTAGGGGTTGTGGCGGTGCGGTGAGAACTGGTTGAGCATGGTAGGATTGGGCGGAGCTGCGCTGGCGTAATGGCATGGCTTCTAGCTGTCGCTCTGTGTTGGCCGGGACGAGAGCACGAGCATCGGGGTCTTCCACAGGCTCCATGTTGAGGTTGAAGGGGACGACTTCCCAATCATCGTGGTACTTCTCGGCCATTGGAGCAGCAAGGAACTAATCAAGCTCTAATTGAAGAAGAAGAGAAGGCTTGATGGCTTGGTGTTTGAAAACTAAGGTCAGGGGTCTGTTTATATAGGGGTCAAAAAGTGCCTCTATGGGTTGTTCGGGTTGCTCCCGTCGATGTGCGTGCGAAACTTTCCATCTGAGGGGTTATTCGGATTACCATAAGTGCATTTTCCATAACAGAGAAAATCGGGACCGAGGGGCAACAGGAGCTGGGCGCCCGCCCACCTGATCTGGGCGCCCGCCCTCTCTCTGGCCCCTCTGTGGGCCTACTTTCTCGAGCGCGTTTCTAGATGCAAAACTATTTAGAAAAATATATATATGACCCGAAAACATCAGACTAGAAAGGTCGGGCTCTAATTCTCCATGGGAAGGTAAAAATGGACTACGTCTATTTCTTCTAATTCTTTACTGGGCTCTAAAAATAATTTAAGACGTTGACCATTTACCTTGAATAACGTACCTTCGTCATTTTGAAGTGTGATAGCTCCGTGGGATGATGAATTAATTACCTTGAATGGTCCTTCCCATTTGCTCCGGAGTTTTCCATGCCCGAAAAGCTTCACCCTGGAATTAAAAAGTAATACCTTATCTCCGGGTGTGAACTCCTTCTTCTTGATTCTCTTGTCATGCCACCTTTTGACTCTTTCTTTGTAGATCTTTGAGTTGTGATATGCCTTCTCTCGCCATTCTTCCAATTCTGATAGTTGCATTCTTCTATAATCTCCAGCAACATCTAGGTCCATATTCCATCTCTTTATGGCCCAGTGTGCTTTGAACTCTAGTTCAACAGGTAGATGGCAAGTCTTCCCGTACACCAATTGGTATGGAGACATTCGAATTGGGGTCTTGTATGCTGTCCGGTATGCCCAGAGTGCATCGGGTAACTTTTCTTTCTACGCTGTTCCCATTTCATTTACTGTCTTCTGAAGAATATTCTTGATTTGTTTGTTGGAAGTCTCTGCTTGGCCACTTGTCTGAGGATGATAGGGGGTAGCGACGTTGTGACGGATTCCATGTTTTGATATATATTGCTTGAAGCGTTTGTCGATGAAGTGTGCTCCTCCATCACTTATCACTACTCTAGGGACTCCAAATCTTGGAAATATAATTTCTTCAAACATCCTCTTTGAACTGACGTTGTTGGCATGCTTGCAAGGTAATGCCTCTACCCACTTGGAGACATAGTTAACTGCCACCAAGATGTACTCACACTTCTTTGATGGAGGAAATGAACCCATGTAGTCTATTCCCCAGACATCAAAGAGCTTAATCTGAAGGTTGTTGGTGAGTGGCATTGCATCCCTTGTATTTATGTTTCCGTGTCTTTGACATGGCCACATCTTCTGATATATTGCTTCATGTCTTCATACATTGTAGGCCAGTAGAATCCACACTGCCAGATCTTTGAATGTGTGCGGAATGCTCCATAGTGACCTCCATATGGTGATGAATGACATCTGTCGATGATCTTCCATCCTTCCTCAGTGGTCACACATCTCCTAAGTAAGCCATCAGAGCATACTCGGAAGAGGTATGGCTCATCCCATATATGTGAACGACTTTCTTGAATAAGCTTCTTCTTGTTTGCTCCTGGTGGTACATACCCTGAAACCATAAAATTAACAATATCTGCATACCAGGGGTCAGACCTGTTAATCCCGTAGAGCATGTCGTCCCGGAGTGAATCATTGATGGGGGTTTCCTGTGGATTCTTAAAATACATTCTAGACAAGTGATCAGCAATAGAATTTTCTACTCCCTTTTTATCTTTTATTTCTAAGTCAAATTCTTGGAGTAATAAGATCCATCTAATCAGGTGAGGTTTAGCATCTTTTTTAGTGAGCAAATATTTTAGTGCAGCATGATCAGTGTAAACAATTATTTTAGCTCCAACTAAGTAAGATCTAAATTTATCAATGGCAAAGACAACAGCCAGAAGCTCTTTTTCAGTGGTTGCATAGTTAAGTTGAGCTCCTATCAAAGTTTTACTGGCATAAGCAATTGCATGATGCTTCTTATCTTTAGTTTGTCCCAAAACTGCCCCCACAGCATAATCACTAGCATCACACATAATTTCAAAAGGCAACGACCAATCAAGGGGTTGAATGATTGGTGCAGAGATGAGTGCTTTCTTTAATAAATTGAAAGATGTTAGACATGCATCATCAAATTCGAAAGGAGCATCCTTGGCTAGCAAAAGAGTGAGTGATCTAGCAATAAATGAAAAATCTTTTATGACTCTACGATAAAAACCAGCATGTCCAAGAAAACTTCGAATTCCTTTTATATTCACAGGTGGAGGTAGTTGTTCAATTACTTCAATTTTAGCTTTATCTACCTCAATACCTCTTTCAGACACTAGGTGTCCCAGCACTATTCCTTCTCTAACCATAAAATGACATTTTTCCCAATTAAGGACTAAGTGCTTTTCTTCACATCTTTGCAAAACCTTGTCTAAGTTTTCAAGACAACTATCAAAAGTTTTTCCATAAACAGAGAAATCATCCATGAAAACTTCCATAATTTCTTCAATCGTATCAGAAAATATAGACATCATGCATCTTTGAAAAGAAGCTGGTGCATTACATAACCCAAAAGGCATTCTACGATAAGCATAAGTTCCATATGGGCATGTAAAAGTGGTTTTGCATTGATCATCAGGATGGATCGGGATCTGATGATACCCTGAATATCCATCTAAGAAACAGAAGAACGAATGGTTCGCTAACCGCTCTAGCATCTCATCTATAAAAGGTAAAGGAAAGTGATCCTTTCTCGTGGCTTTGTTTAGTTTTCTATAGTCTATGCACATCCGCCATCCTATGACGGTGCGTTGCGGAATTAGCTCGTTCTTTTCATTCATAATAACAGTCATGCCTCCCGTTTTAGGCACAACTTATACTGGGCTCACCCACTCACTATGCGGCACAGGATATATAATCCCTGAATGCAGCAACTTTATAACTTCCTTTTAACTACCTCTCTCATAGTGTTATTAAGTCTACGTTGGGGTTCTCGAGAAGGTGAAATAGAAGGATCTGTTGGAATACGATGGGTACAAATCATAGGACTGATTCCTGTAAGATCTTGGAGTGAGTAGCTGAAAACTGAGTGATGTTTCTCAAGAATGGTCATTAATCACAGAGTTTGATCCTGAGTGAGTTTATCGCTAATGATCATAGGAAACTCTGGATTATTGTTTAGGAAAGCATAGGTAAGACCGGGTGGTAAAGTGTTAAGCTCTATGGGGGGTCTAGGTGTTTCTGCAAACTCATCTAAGGGTTCAGGTTCAGAAGGTTCGGTTTCTTCTTCAGTGAAGAAAGGAGTTTCGTCTTCTAAGTCTGGTTCATCTAAAAGCTCTAGAGATACAGCCTTTACCTCCTCCATAGGATCAGGCAAAAGATATGACTCAGCCTTATTGTTTAAGGAGTGTGAAATTATTATTGGGAATTTAAAAGTTTTTCTAAAAGAAATGTGTAGCTTCCAGTATGACCTTCATAAAGGAGTCTTCTAAATGGTTGTCCTATCAACAGGTCGAAGTCCCATGTATCAAAGATATAGAAGTTCAAATGAACCATGGAGCCTTCTACCGTAAGAGGTAAGACATTAATAATTCCAAGACTGGGGACTAATCATCCCGAAGATTCCTTTATGACCTTTGTTGTGGGGGTTAAGATAAGATTTTTAAATAGTTTAAGTGCAAAAGATTCAAACATGACGTTGATCCCCACAACAGGATTATAAAGAGCATTAAATCGATCAGAATTATAAACACAACGTATAGTTATAGAGGGTGTGTCCAAACGGATCACATCAGAGAAAAGCTCTGATTCCTCCAACCATTCGCTACTCATGACTGAGATAAGCTCTCTCAATTGATATTCACTTGGCAAATAAATGCTAAACTGGCCGTTTTGGGGTTTGTCAATAGAATGGTAGTTTGAAATGTTTCCAAAATCGGCAAAAAGATCAGATTCTATATCCAGCATGAAGTCCGGTAGTGGAATTTCATCCTCTTGTGGCTCAGAACTTGGGATAGCTAAAGTAGATGAAGAATTTGGCAGAGTGTCTACTTCGGCTTCGTAGGTTTCATCATGAAGGGTATTATCTATCTCAGCTTCTAGGATTCTATCTAGGATCACTCTAGCTTCATCAGTAGGGATAAGAAAGAAAGAACCTCTAGACATTGTATGTAGCATTTGTTTGTGATTTTTCTAAAGACATCGAAAAAAGTGAAATAAAAGAACAGGGTCTTCAAGATTAAGGTTTGGACCAGTTTCTAAAAGATCAGAAAAACGTTTCCAGGATTTTCCCAAAGTTTCATTATCTTTTTGTTTAAAAGATAGGACTTCGAGTCTAAGGTCGGCTATACGGTCAAGGGAATAGAAATCTAGACAAAAGTTGACTCGTAAAACTCCCCATTCACCTCGTTGTTGACTTACCTTCTGACTGTACCATTGTCTAGCTTCTCCCCTTAAGGAAAAAGGAAAAAGCTTTCAACGTAAAGTTTTATCAGAAATGCCTTCAATACGAAGACAATCACATGTTTGCTCAAAATCTCTAATATGAAGGTAAGGGTTTTCGTCTTCCTTTCCCAAAAAAGATAGGTTTTGAATCATGGCAATCAACCTAGAACTTAACTTATACTGGGATGTTTGGATAGGCTGCGATGATTCCCATGGTAAAAGGTCAGTTACTGAAGGGATTGCAGACTCATGGATCGATTTAGAATTTTGGTTTTCCATAAGGTAAGAATAAAGAAAATAAAGAAAGAATATAAAAGATAAGAAAAGATAAAAGTATAGATACAAGCTAGTAGTAAGACTCAAGGTCATCTCAGCAAACCGTCTTTCTTCCCAGCAACGGCGCCAGAAATGTTTGTTGATATTTGGGAATGCAATAAGGAATTGATCCGCAAGCGCACGGATATCGGTGAGCACTTCACCTGGGAAATTATCCAGAGTATCGTATTTATTTTTTTACCACTAGGAGAAAGAGTGCATCTGACTAACCGGTCTATTACTACTAACCTTTAGGCAACAAAGAATGTCTCTCGATGTGAGTGATAAAAATAGAGAAGACTGCAACCGTAGTCTCCTTCTAACCTTGGTAAGGGTGATCTACTGTTCTATTGGGGAGGCTAACGGAATCTAGACACCACAAAGGATGTTCAACCCGCACCTATAAACCATATCCTTCCTGCTAACGAGATATGGTCTGCAAAGGTAACTCGGAATTGTCACGTTCCTCACTACTACCACGGTCTAGCTAGTCAGGGAACATCTATGAGTACCCCAGCCTAAACACCACGTTTACGCCAGCAATGATTACTCTAAACTCTACGCGAAGAGATTAAAGTAAACTCATAAACCATAATAACAATAAAACAAGAACTTACTAGAATTTAGAAGTCGAAATACTGAAGAATCCTAGGAGCAAGCTTCGGGTTAGGAGAACTTGATCCCGCAGGTACAAGCTTGGAGTAGACACCGACAGGCCGGGCTTCCTCCAATCTACACCTCCACTCTATCTCTCTCAATCTAGTAGAAACTAGAAGATCTATTTCTACTTTACATTGGTTGCTAAGCCTAAAAAGAAATATTAATTAGAGAAGAGGTTTTCCTTCGAGGGCACCCCTCAATCTCTATGATAATTTCTTCATGTCTTCTCCAGGGGCCAGGGGGTCTCCTTATATAGTCCTCCTCCTCTATGCGTTTTTGGGTCGGCAGGCGAGGTGGTACTACGTTATTTTGGATCCAATAGGTCAGTGGAACATCGTGTGCGAAGAGAGTCCCGAAAGACTTCCAGCAGGGGGCGGGCGCCCTGGGCCTGGCCCCTTTCGGTCTCTGCCTTCTTCCCGTGGCTTCTGGAGTCTTCTAGATGGTAGAAAATCGCGCGGTGCGTTGATATCTCTATGTAATCCTGACATGTGGGCCTTTCTTCCTTATTTCCTGATAACCCCCTGCAGAAACAGATAAACAACAAAACTCGTGGAATTCTGTCAGATCAAACCCTAATTCTAGGTGTTGGTTGTATATTGGTCCTTTCTCTTGTTTATTTGATAATTAAAATTGATACTTAAGAACCGTCAACAACCACCACGAACTACCACGCGATCCGGCACATAGGGTACAATCGCAGATAAATACGGTATAGGCACCACGCCTACACAATACTTATCATTTACCCACTGTACAAATAGATATACGCTATACGATCCTAAACATGTATATAATTCCAATCTAACTAAGCCAAGGATATAACTATGATAAACTAAGAACAATATAATTGCAAATATAAACAAGTAGAGCAAAGTCATAATCAATATATTGAAGTAGAACAAAGTCATATTCATAATATTGAAGAACAATGATGAACAAATGAAGAACAGTAGAGGAATTATCAAGAATCCTCTTGACAGATCAGGAAACCAATCGAAGATTGACTCCTTCTAGTTCTAATCCTATGTAGCTATGCTAAACTAGAGATCTAGTTGATGTGGTGGCTCTAGGGCTTGATCAGGGACTTCTTCTCCCAAGATGTATGAATGAATTAGGGCTTCTCTAGTCCTCTCCTCAAGGGGCCAGGGGGTCTGCTTATATGGTCCCTCCAAATGAATATGGACCGTCGGATCAAACCGACCTTAATCGCACAGTTTTCCTTAATCCCTTAGGTCAGTGGAGCATGATCCGCGAGGTGGAGTCTGATTGGCTCTCAGGCCATGGCAGGCGCCTAAGGGGAGAGGGCGGGCACCCTGCCCCCGGGTCCGCTCGGCCTCCCGCTCGTTCCCGTGGCTTCTGGACTCTTCTAGATGTTGGATAATTGCGGTGTACGTTAATATTTCTATGTAAACCCGACATGTGGGCCTTTCCTCCATAATTCCTGATAACCCCCTGCAGAAATAGGCAAACACCAAAACTCGCAAAATTCTATCAGATAAAACCCTAAGTCTAGATGTCTGCTGCATTTGGATCCTTTTCTTTGTTTATTTGTTGATTATATTTGATACTTAAGGACCGTCGACAAGCGCCACATCTCCTCTACGCGCTCTCGGCCCGAGTTCAGCGCCTAGGTGAGCTTGCGACCTTCTCCTCTATCTCCCCATGCCCTTGGTTTCGCTTTTGGTGCTCGAAGTCGGCCAGACAGCGAGCTCGCCGGAGCATTCACTTGCGGCCGGCCGACCGGCGTCCCCCCCTAGATGAGATCCGAGCCGTTGGATTGGAGATCCACGACCGAGAACATAAGATACCCCTTCGGGGGGTATTTCGTTTAGCGCCCTGAGAAAAGCTACGCTTTCCAATTTCGAAAGCGTATTTCTGGCCGGTTGTGCTCAAAGGAGTTTTCAGATAATTACAAGTTTGCCACTAGACTTAAATTGCTCATAAAATATTCGTTTTAACTCCTTTTTGTCCATTCAAGTTTCATTAGATTTGTATTTACGAGCTCTACATGTTAGAAGTAATTATTCTTTGTTTTGAAACTTTTTAATTTCGCAGTAGTATTTAATTAATTATTTATGTACAGGGAATCTTGGAAAACTCATAACTTCTACGTTTTAATTTTGATTTTCGTGAACTTTACGTTTGTGTGATCGTAGTGCTACGTAGAATATTTTGATAAACTTTTATCTTTGTTTTACCACTGTTTGGTGTATTGTTCTAATTATAGTTTGTTTGCTTCATATATGACTGTCTATACTGGATTGCGTGTTGTTGATTGATGATCGGGTATAGACGGTGAGCCGTACGTTGGTGATCAAGGTCAATCTTTTGAAGACCAGCAGCAGGCTCAAGAGAGCTTTGATCAAGGCAAGTATAACTTGGCATTATCCTTGTTACGTATACACTTATAAATACACATATATATCATATGCATGCTTCCACCTTGTCGATCTTAGCAAAATCATAGATGATTGTTACCTGGATTCCTTGCTACCTACTTGATATGCATTTGGTGTACTTGTGCTAGTGCTCGGTATAATCCATGATCTTGTAAGATAATTAATAGCTATGCAATGAACATAAAAGGATGACAAATAACTATATGAGATCTTGTCTATACGTGATCATCCGGGATAACAGTGCAACCATGAGGGCTATATGGCTCTGTCTTTAGCTCACTATGAGGACCTTTTCTAGCTTGTTAGCGGTTACCTTAAATGGTGTAAGAATGGCTAGACGCTTTAGGTATAGTGTGGCCTCTGTCTGTGTGTATAGGCTACGAGTTATGTGCCATGGAAGGGGGGCTCTATATCTGCCTGCCGAGTGAATCTAATGGCCCTAACTTGTTAGACGAAACTTTTGAAAGGCTTCATAGTGAACCCTGCCGGCTTTCCCTGAGCTAAGAGGTCGACGGGCCTCGGGCGAAAGGGTAAATCACGACTCATGGGTAAGGATGTACAACCTCTGTAGAGTGTTAAAACTAGTATACTAGCCGAGCTCACGGTCAGGAGCGGCCTTGGGGACATCTACATTAAGACGATGAACTTGTTACGTTATTATGATCATTTAATTATTGTTTATGCTGCTAGTTAATTATGCTTACATTTGATCATGTGATTATTGGATTATCTATGCTACCTTGACAATTGCTATTTAATTATGAACATGCTGTCCACTATTAAAAGCTAAATGCAGTTAAACCAGTGTCAGCCATTTGAGCCTCATGAACCCCTGGTTATACTTGTTGAGTACGATATGTGCTCACCGTTGCAATTTCCCAACACCCCAGGTTATGCAAGTGATGATGTTTGGAATGAGGACTATCGTTATGAGTACTAGACTTGAAGTCAACCAGTCAACAGTGTCCCTGTGTGGTGCTTCCGTCGAGAGCGTTGTTTATTCTTATTATCATTATTGTATAAGACTATTTGATTTATTATCGTTCCGCTATGTAATAAACACTATAATGATACTTTTGAGATTTGTCTACTTATGTGTGCGACTGTTTTTGGGACACATATGAGTCTTTTATGCATCCTATTTTGTTCTTAAAATATAGGTGTGACAAAATACTTGAAATACCTCTCCACCCAATTCTAAGCCCTTTGATCATCATCCGACGACTCAATTGGTCTAGTTAGTCCACTTCTCGTTCCCTGTGGAAAATACAATACCTGGAATACTCCTGGTGGAGTGCTGCATTGACCACCGTCCGCTTGCGGTAAAACCGTTTGCCACTTCTAGTATCACACAAGCATTTCTAGTGTTGTGCCAAGGACTGACAATCCTAGGTAGTGACACTAAGAAGAGTGAACACTCAGTCATAAACTTCTCTACATAAATATGACTCATGAAATAAAAAAAATATAGGTTATACCTTACCTTGCATATTCCATTCTATCTCCTCCAATGTTGATGCAACACATGCACCAACCATATCACAAATGATATGATCCACTTTATATCATCACGTGACCGTATTAGTTCATCGATCCTGACCTCACTTGCTCTTCACCATTGCATCGGTCCATCAATGCTAAGTCTTGCTGAAGCTTCACCATCAGATGCGGTCTCTCGCTTCAAAGCCTCTGACTTGCTTTTCACACTTGCAACCAGCTCATCGAGCCAAGCCCCATCTTAATTTCTCCACCTTGGTCACATGACTCTAGGACATGTTGAAAGCCCTAGTTTAATTTTTTGATAATTTATGAAACCTAGGTACTAATCATTGTGCTATGTGTGTAGACATGAAATGATAAGTCCCATGCCAAGTGGCAAAGCTAGAGGATCATGGTGATGGTGGTGATGATGACAAGATGTTCAAGTGCTCAACTTGGAAAGAAGAAAGAGAAAATAAAGCCCTATGGAGATCAAGGCAAAGGTATTGCTTAGAGTTTTAGTTTTGGTGATCAAGACACCATAGAGGGTGTGATCACACTTAGGATTTATAGTCGTACAACTATAAAGAGAGAAATTCTTTGGCTAAGTGGTCTATCGAGTGCCACTAGGTGATATTGTTCATGTGCATGTATTTAGAATCAAGTGATCTAACGTAACTCCTTTGAAAAAAATGATTATGAAAAATACTAACACACATACACACAATGGTTTACACATGGTGGTGTTGGCACATTTGCAAAGGAGATGGAATTTGAGGGGTACAGTGAGATTTGGGATCATCCTCTCCCTTTCGTCGAGTTTGCTTGGCGGGATTCAACGTTTTTGTGGGAATGAAATGCCTATTTTTCATTGCACCGTTGGAAAGATTTGGAGAAATCATGGGAGTGTTTCTCACTGAAAACACTTAGCGAACGTTGGCAATAGGAGCATCAGACGCTAGCCCATGTCTGATGCGTGCTGGCATTTTGACGTAGCACAAAATATTGCACCAGCACGTCCAACGCTCTGGTATCGGACGTGGCTAGAAGCCAGGAACATTGTTTAGTGTTCGTTGAGTAGTGACATCAGTAGGGTCGCGAGTGAGGATTTCAATCGGTGTGCACATTGGATGGTAGCTGTGTCTGATGGCACCTCATATGACGTGTCTGATGCGTCTCCGAGCAGTTTAGGAACTCTGTGTATTGCGTCCGATGAGAGGTATGCACGTCCGGTGTGTGGCACCTGGCGCATCCAACACCTTCTGACCAAGTGCTTTAATGTTTCAGTGACCACTGAAGATCAATGGCTCACTTTTAACTGAGGAGATGTGGCCGCAATCGAGAGTTGCTGGTAGAGCAGCGTCGAACGGTGAGGCGCGTCCAATGCCTATGCACCGGAACATCTGACGCCCCCGACACAGGCTATTTTTAGAGCGTAATGGCTCTATTGGTTGGGGACCCTTATAAATACATGATGGCCGACTCTTGGGTGTTTCTCTTGGCATTTTGATACACATGACATCCTTGTGAGCCTAAGCAACTACCTTCTACTCATCTTCATCATTGATTCATCATCATAGTGAGATTATGAGCGATTACAAGTGTATTTGCATGAGTGATTGCATCTAGTGACACTTGGGGATCATTGTGGCTGTAGAGTTCTTGTTACTCTTGGTGGTTGCCACCACCTAGATGGCTTGTAGCAGTGATGGAGTTATGCGAAGAGTTGATGATTGTTCTTGGCTACCGTTGATGATCTTGTAGGGGGTGTTGTGCCTTCCCTGACGGAGCGCCAAAGGTAACTCTAGTAAATTGCTTGTGTCATGAACTATCTTACTTGTGGGTAGGTTCTTGCGGTCTCTAATTGTGTGGACGAGGTTCGTGCTACACCTCTTAGCCGCCGAACCACCAAGTGTTGGTAGACATAACAGGAACTAGCGTGCCGACAAGCATGTGAACCTTGGGAGAAAAAACACGTGTCTCAATTGTGATTGTCTGACATTCTCCCAGTATTTGTTTGATTCATATCCTAGTGATTGGTTCATCCCCTACGTGACGGTATAAAGATCACATCCTCTCTATTTAAATTCTTGCAAAGTAGTGTAATTAGCTTTAGTAACTAGCTTTGCTTTGTGTAGCTTAGTTCACTAGTGTAGCTTGTCGTGATTTAGCTTTTGTGTGTCTAGTGATCTTAAGAACTAGAATTGTTGGATAGGTGGCTTGCAAGCCTTGTAGAGCTAGAGCAAAATTGCATTACGCCTTTTGTTGTACTAATCTTTTGCTCTGGTGCTTTGTAGAATTTTTTGATAGGCTATTCACCCTTCTTCGTAGCCATATTTAGGACCTTTCACATGTCTCATGTGCAATAAGCTCCTCCATCATCACATGTGTGAGCCTTGCAACATATCCAAGCCATTTCACCCGTGGCACCTTTTGCTCACACAAATGTACCCACGGAATAATCACCTATGTATCTCACATAGACATTATTAGTCCACCTAGGTTGTCACTCAACTAACAAAACCAAACAAGGACCTTTCAACAGCATGCCCTAGAAAATGCCACAAGCTCGATACCCCAATCAAATATATGCATACTAATGTGTCTTGTCCACCTATAACCCTAATTCTAGTTTCCATCCCAGAAGTCGCAAACTCGCAACCGCAACACCCTATCCCCATCTCCCGATCTGACTCACACGCGTGACACACCCTTTCCTCCTGGACACGAACGAGCGAGAGCGACTTCGCCTCCCCCCGATCCGGAAGCCGGAAGCGGCATGACTCACCTACTTCTCCTCCTCTCCACTCACCGCCCTACAGCCACTGACTTCTTTCTGTGCCCTGGCTGGCTATATGAAGTGCTCGACAGCTGCCTCCCACACGACCCTGCCCCGTCAGCGGCCTCCGCCGCCTCCGCAGTCCGCACTACCGGTCGCCTCTACTCACCGTCCCTGCCTCTACGGCAACCGAGCACTCCGACGCTCCCCTTCCCCTTCCGGCCTTCACCCGCCATGGACAGCACAGCCTGGGTTGCAGGCCGGCCTAGATAGATGTGTGCAATGGGCTTTCGAGGTCAGCTCGGCCCAAAAATCGGCCTGAGGGGCCGTGCCTGGGCCAGTGGTAAGCATGACCTTAGCACAGCTCAACACCCCAAACCCCATTGCCATGCCTGGCACGGGCCCGTGCCATGCCGGCCTGTTGGCCATCTATACCGATGATTCTTTTTGCCGCACAAGACACAATGGTCACGAGATTGATCTAGCACTCACATTTTCCATGCCATGGGTTGGCCAAGGTCACCATACCACACCCTGCAGTCGCCATGCTACGGTCCCAAATTCACTCTATATACCCTAGAAGTTATCTGGATTCAACATATGTACCTACATATACTAGAATGTCTTGTAAATAATTGTGTCATAAACCAAACATCACCATCATCCTGTATGGTACACAAAGTCGCTACTCAGGATTGAGGACAAAGAATGCCAAAATTGTGAATTAAAAATAACAAAGTGAGATCCGGTTAGGCCAGCTTTTACAACACTATATTCACCATCCTATATTGCTAACCCATGTGAGCATATTCGACAAATATGATTTGAGTTTCTGGTCATATGTTACAGATGTTGACTGAACAAAACTTGCTTCTGGAGAAAAATATATAGACCACTGTAGAGTGATCAGCAAAATCTACAGATTCCTGTACTCATAGTAGTGCACCAAAATCTCCACAAGAGCATCGTCCATCCTTGAACTTGTGAAGCCGTTTACTGTCTCGGACAACAATCTCTCTGTTCACAAGCAATGAAAAAAATTTAATTGAGCTGTGGCAGTCCCTGCACATGGTAATGTTTTTTGTGACACGAACTGTTGCACCTGGAGGTGTTTGGATCAGCCCCAGTGCAACAGCTAACCTCTCACTGTGGTGTTTTACTGAACCTGCAGGAGGCTTCTCGTCATCCTCGCTATCAGATAACTCAGCGTTCTGGTATGGTTCAAACCCAATGGTCTTAGCTTTCTCAAGCAAATTCTCCAGCAGTTGATACAGCTCATCACTAAGTTCGTGAGTCTTATCATTAGCTCTGAAGAAATAGACCTTGTCTTTGATTGTGATCCAGCTGCGGTCTCTGAGAATCCCAAGATCTTCCTGTTTCATCAGCTTCCGCACTCTAGCCACATCATGCCATCTCTCATTAGAAATGTACATGTTCAACAGTAAGACATAGGTTTCAACTCCTTTTGGCTGGAGCTCGAGCAGTCTATCAGCTGCATAGAAGGCAAGGTCCATGTTTCCATGGCTCCGGCATCCAGCAACCAAGCTAGACCAAATGGCTTCATTTGGTTCAAACCCGGTCCTTTTGATGAAGGAAAATGCATCGTCTAATTGTCCCAAGCGCACAAACATGTCAATCATGCACCCGTAGTGGTCCACAACAGGCTCTATTTTGTACTCTTCCTTCATCATGTTGAAGTAGTGCTCAGCCTTGTCAACTAAACCAGCATAGCTGCAGGCTGAAAGCACACTTACAAATGTGATTTCATTTGGTTTCACTCCAGCAAATCTCATGTCCTCAAAGAGTTGTATAGCTTCCTGGGGCCGGCCATGCTGTGAGTACCCTGAGATCATTGAAGTCCATGTGACAAGAGTCCGTGTCGACATCTCGACAAAGGCTTTAGTTGTGTCTTCAATGCAACCACACTTGTTATACATGTTTACCAGTGCACTGTTCACCACAACATCTGACAGGAAACCAGTCTTTATCGTCTGTGCATGGATTTGCTCACCCTGCTCTAAGGCCATCATGACACTGCAGACAGACAGGATGCTTGAGAAGGTGAACAAGTCAGGTTTCATTGCAGACCTCTTGAGGTTGCGGAAAATCTTGAGTGCCTCAAAACCTCTAGAACGAGCATGAAGATCATCCTTAGCTGTCTCCATGATCTGAGCATAGCCTGAGATCATCGCATTCCATGTGATAATACTGACATCATCCATCCCTTCAAACAACCGCATGGCCTCCTCAGTTTCACCCTTTCTCAAATAGAGGTACATCGTCGAGTTGTTTACTGGAACGTTTGTTTGACACCCAATTTTGAAGGAGAAGGCTTGGACTTGCTTGCCTAGGTTAAGATCTAGCCTTGTACCACACAAGCTCATGACACTTGTCAAGGTAAACTCATTGGGAATCACTCCATCCATAAGCATATCAACGAACAGAGTCAGTCCGAGCTCCGTGTAGTTCTTGTCTTCAGCACAGGCAGATATCATCGTCGTCCATGTGATGACATTCTTGTCAGGGACCATCCGGAAGGCCCTCATGGCAGATTCCAAGCTCCCAGATTTGGCATACAACCGACAGAGCGAATTCCCTATGCTCGTTATGGACAGGGCATCATACTTAATCGTGTATCCATGAACCTGATTGCCGAGGTCAGCATTGTTGGAAGCAGAGCATGCATTCAACATGGCGCCCAGCGTGTAATGAGAAGGATACCTCCCGGCTTCCAGCATCTCTACGAACACCTCGAGTGCCTCTACCAGCTGAGAGTTCAGGGTGTAGCCTGTGATGAGCGCGGTCCACGTCACGACATTCTTCTCAGGCATTTGGTCGAACAGGCTGCGCGCATCCTGGCACGCCCCGCACCGCATGTAGGCATTTACTAGAGATGTGGCGACGAACATGTCCGCGCTGGTCCCCGTCTTCACCATGTGCCCGTGCAAGGCCCTGGCGCCGCCGAGGGTGCCGGTCTCGACGCACCCGTGCAGCAGCGGCACGTACATCGCCGATTGCACCTTCTTCCCCTCCCTGAGCATGTCCATTGCTTCCCCAAAGTCGAGAGGCCGCAGCGGCGCTTCCACGGTGCCGCCGTTCTGCGCTGCGTGGACGCTCCTGCCACTCCAGTTGTTCTGCGAAGTTGGAGTAAATGGGTGAGCCAATCGATACTTCGCCCGCGATCCTAGCGCCGGACTGTTCTGCAAATACGGCCGAACGAAACAGGGAGGGTTCTTGAATTGGATTTGAAGTGAGGAAAAGGGACAAAGAGAAGAGAAAGGATCCGGTTACCTTATCGGCGGCGGCGACAGAGCTCGGTGGTGGCCTCCGGGAGTCAGCCCCGCCGGCAGCCGGGAAGCCCGATGCGGCGACGGGGACGGCGACGGAGGGCACGGAGGCCATTTGGCCGGGTCAGAGGGGAGGATGAAGCGAGGGGAGCATCAGTGGCAGGTGGGAGTGGGAGGATGATTTGTGGTGGGAGGCAACGACGGAGCAAAAGAAGGGATAGAAAGTTGTCAGTGAGTTATCCGAGATGGAATTGCTGCTCGTGCTCAGGCTGCGACTTGTTCGGTTCCAAAATTTTGTAAAAAAAATTCAGATTTTTAATTATGTTATGGTATATGTATATAATATTAAATATAGGTAACAATAATAAGTAATTACACGGTTTGTTTATAATTTGCGAGACAAATTTTTTAAATCTAATTAGTACATATTTGAACAATATTTGTCAAATACAAACAAAAGTGCTATAATATCTATTTTTTAAAAAAAATTAGAACTAACTGCAGGCAACGCCGAAACTGAACTAGGGCCGTGTTTAGTTCCTTATGGGAACAATTTTGCAACAATGTAGCACTTTCGTTTGTTTGTGGTAATTATTGTTCAAAACTATGGACTTACTAAGCTCAAAAGATTTGTCTCATGAATTTCGAACAAACTGTGCAATTAGCTTTTATTTTTGTCTATGTTTAATACTGCATGCATACGTTTAAAGATTCGATGTGACAGAGAATCTTAAAAATTTTTAGTTTTTGGGTGGAAGTAAACAAGGCATAGCTGTGGCAAACGCCCAAAGTTTAGTTGGCGAAAAAAATTAAGTTTATTTACTGTAAGACTTTTATTTATTTTTGACAAATATTGTTCAATCATGAACTAACTAAGCTCAAAATCATAAACTACAAGCAAATTATGTAATTAGTTATTTTTAATTTATATTTAATGTTTCATATATGTGTCGCAAGATTCGATTTGGTACAAAATTTTAAAATTTTTTTAGATTTTGGGGTGAACTAAATAAGACCTTATATAAAAAAAAGTAACCCAAAAAAAAATTATACTAAAACTTGGCATAGTATATCTAAAGATCACTTTATTATATTATTAATAAAGGGTCTAAAAACGGAATTCATCGTAAGCAACACCAAGCTTTTCAATACCATGAACAACTTCTGATTTGGATGATCACGAATTCCCTCATGTTTTACCACAAAATAGCATGTGCACCCAACTAGTTTTATGTAAATCTGTAACGATGGCTGTCGACGAAAGCTGGTCGGCAGTCTACCTTGGGGTATACCCACGGTAGTAGTTTATCGGTAGACGGTGCGCAAACTTCGAACTCGATGGTGACGCAAGACACGGACAAGCTTTTTATCGAGGTTCGGCCGCCGAGTTGGCGTAATACCTACGTCCTGCGTCTGGTTGTATTGGATTGTGTTGAGAGATAATCTGTATGACTTGTCCTCTAGGGGACCCCTGCCCCTCCTTATATATCCTGAAGGGACAGAGTTACAAGCAAAGTATCCTATTTGGTAAAAAATCTTGTAGCCTTGCGGTGCACGCCGACCAGTCGTGCGCCGCACGTCTTCATCTTGTGGGCCGAGCCACCTCTGATGGTGCGGCCCATATAGGCCCATGAGGGTATAGGGGTTTATACCCCCACAGCTAGTCCCCGAGCACCATGTATTGTGATGTAACACGCCGTCTTGAGCTTCTTCGATCAGCGAGGCTTGACGTCTTCAATAAACAGGAAAGTCGCCCAAACAGTTGCAACGGTATTTTGACCAACTCAAAAGACAGTTGATCAACATTGACATCGAAGAAGCAGGTTGTTCGAAGAATGCATGGTGCTCTTAATTAAAAAAGATTTCTTTCCTGGTGAAGTGTGCCCACTTTACTTTTCTGAAAAGTATAGTCTTTCAAAAAGCAAGCATATTCACCGCAAGGTGAAGTGTGCCCACTTAGTCCCTGAGCCTGGTAGTAGGTGACGTAGGCACGTGGTGCCAGGGTCAAAAGAAAAGTCCTCAAAGAAATTCTGAAACTGAGATGCATCGCCAGATGCATCGTACCGATGTAGTCCCCGAGCTTGCTGGAAGGCGAAGTATGAGCCTTGTAGCAAGGTCTAAAAAATTGAATTTACCAGTCCCCGAGCATATCATGCTCGTATGCAATTGAATAGACTAATCGACCAGTCTCCGAGCATATAACGCTCGTTGGTCGGTACAGTCCCCGAATTCTCAAATTTGTGGGCTGGTCGACCAGTCCCCGAGCGTATAGTGCTCGGTGGTCGGTGCAGTCCCCAAGTTCTTAAATTGGTGAGCTGGTCGACCAGTCCCCGAGCGTATAGTGCTCGGTGGTCGGCACAGTTCCCAAGTTCTTAAATTGGTGAGCTGGTCGACCAGTCCCCGAGCGTATAGTGCTCGGTGGTCGGCACAGTCCCCGAGCACGGCGTAGGGACCGGTGGACAAGTCCCCGAGCGTGGTTGGGAACGTAAACGTGCTCGGTGGTCGGCACAGTCTTCGAGCATAGCATAGAGAGTAGTCGACAAGTCCCCGAGCGTGGTTGGGAACGTAAACGTGCTCGGTGGTCGGAGCAGTCCCCGGGCACAGTGTAGGGAATAGTCGACGAGTCCCCGAGCGTAGCTTGTCGACTGGGCCAAACTCCTGAAAAATAAATATAGAGAAAATAGGTAGTACATGATGTATAAATAAACTCTAGATAAAAAATCAGCACTGAGATAAGTTTTAGACTTTTTATTATAAAATTAGCACAAGTAGTTAATTCATCCTAGAGCTTGTACCAGCTCTGGTCTAGCCAACGATCAGCATGAGGTGCGGAACCTAGGCATGCGTAGGATTGTCAGCCACGTCAGAGAGTACTGCCGACCACCCGGAACGCAGAGGGCGGATCTCGTGCACGTGTAGGGAGGAGTCGGAGACAATACCGGCTCTGGAAAGCTCGTGTAGGAGAAAAAACTAGTCGGCTAAAAAAGTTGTTTTGAAGAATAATAATATTGAAAATATTATGCCAAAAATAAATAAGATATTAGAAGTGTACTTATCTTTGGATGAAAGTCTGGTCGATGACGACAAAATTGTTTGGCCCTCGAGCTTTTCGACTTGTCATGACGGTGGTCGCTGTTGTCGTAGCGTCGTTCTTCGCGGCGATTATTATTGCGACTGGTGGTCAGAGCCAGTAGGCCAAACAACTTGGTCGTTAGCCCGAGCAGATCGATGTCGTCGATCTGCCTCTCTTTGTAGTAGGGAAGCAGGTGACGCATTGTCGACGTGGTCGGAGACGTTGCTGGAGTAGTTGGAGTCGTAGCCAGCATGGTTGAAGCCGCCGCCGACGTCGATGAAGAAGTGGTTGGCGCAGATCGGATCTACACCTCCTCCGTGGTCGTGACGGTGAAGCTGTTGAAGCTGACGGTGAACGTGAAGTCGCCCGCCATGGCCACGAAGTCGGGGATAATGACCATCTCGTTCGTCGGGAGAGCTGTACGCACACCCCCTACCTGGCGCGCCACTGTCGACGAAAGCTGGTCGGCAGTCTACCTTGGGGTATACCCACGGTAGTAGTTTATCGGTAGACGGTGCGCAAACTTCGAACTCGATGGTGACGCAAGACACGGACAAGCTTTTTATCCAGGTTCGGCCGCCGAGTTGGCGTAATACCTACGTCCTGCGTCTGGTTGTATTGGATTGTGTTGAGAGATAATCTGTATGACTTGTCCTCTAGGGGACCCCTGCCCCTCCTTATATATCCTGAAGGGACAGAGTTACAAGCAAAGTATCCTATTTGGTACAAAATCTTGTAGCCTTGCGGTGCACGCCGACCAGTCGTGCGCCGCACGTCTTCATCTTGTGGGCCGAGCCACCTCTGATGGTGCGGCCCATATAGGCCCATGAGGGTATAGGGGTTTATACCCCCACAATGGCACCCTAAACCCTAAACTCTAAACCCTAAACGTTGCGGTAATGATTCCTCTCGCATTACGACCTTTACCACAACGGTGCCATCCTTTGATCAATTTATTTTGTGGATTGGATTTCACTTGCCTGTCTACGGTTCCCTTGCGTGTGCTCGGGATATGTGTTTTGTATAAATGTTTCGCCGTATTATTAAGTATTCTCCTTTAGTTCGTTTCTCTATCTAGAAGTGGAATAGAATAACCCAGTTTAGGTCTATTTGCGTAGCCATCTATTTTTCTACTACTCATATTTTACTCTAACCTCCAACAGCATTACCTAAAACGAGCAACCTAAATTCTTTTGTGGAGTGAATGACATGTGAGGCCGTGTTGTCATCCTGTCCCTCTTGTTCTACGCCGGCGAGGAGATGCGCCTGTGCTATGGAGGCGTCCCTGTCGTGCGCCAGTGCCCAGGAAAGGCCACTGTGGGAAGGTCGCCCCGGGGTAGAGGAGGTTCGGTGGGGAGGAGGCGCAAGGCCACATTGGGAGGAGGCAAGTAGAGCAGAGGTCGCCGCAAGGAGGGAAGATCGCTCCACTGGTGTTGGCTGCCACGTCATGGGCATAGCATGGCCGCATGCGCGCACAAGTGCTTCGCACGGGTGAGGGGCTTCACCGGTGAGGGAGCCCACACGGGAGGGGCATGGTGGGGTGCCGAGAAGAGAGGCTACAGGCCAGGAGAACTGCTGGGTGCCTCTTTGAGGCTCGCCACCACTGGGGAGGGCCGCTGGAGGGGATGCGGGGACACTGGGGAGGGCCGGTTGGGTACCTACCAGCGGCGAATGGAAGCTGCGGCGAAGAAATCGTCGAGCATGGGGTGGAAAAGGTGCGAAAGGAAATAGGTAGTGAGATTTGTTGGCCCAACAAATGTAGGTAGTGGGAGGAAGAATTTGTCGGCCAACAAAAATAGGTAGTCAAGTAGGTAGCCGAGTAGGTTTTTTGGCCTTCAATACCCAAATATAGGATAGGTAGTGAGTTCAGGTAGCCTGCTGGAGATGCCCTAATTTATTGGGTTCCTCTTGCCCTAACCTAGTGTCAGTCCGTCCATATATCTCTTTCTTCTGTAACTACCATAGTGAGGCCTCACACCCTATAGCCACCGCTGAAAATCTAAGTTTAGTTTTAAATAATTGATGAGACCCAAGTATTAACCTCCATGCCAAGTGTGTAAATTAGATGAGGTTGGTACATATCAAGTGGTGGAGCCTGGAGGATCATGGTGATGTTGGTGATGACTATAAGGTGATCAAGTGCTCAACTTAAAAAGAAAAAAGAGAAAAACAAAATCCTATGAAGATCAAGGCAAAGATATAAATATGATGTTGGTTTTGGTGATCAAGACATCTTAGAGGGTGTGATCACATATAGAATAGATAGCTGTACTATAAAGAGGGAAATTCTTTGGCTAAGCAGTCTATCGAGTGCCACTAGGTGATATTGTTTATTGTTGACGGTAGATATGACACAAATTTACACCTTCAAAACACCGTCAACAGGCTCGATTTGAAAGGAACATAGGCACATAATAAGTATATTTTATCCAATAACAAGTTCCACATGTCCATGAAATATTGGATGCATACCTAGAGGAAATAGGGACAAATGGGTCAATGGAACCCACCTAGTGGGGTCGCCCGACCCCCTATGGGGCTCACCAGCCTCCCATACTGGTCATGATCCAAGGGAAACACTGTAGAGTCATTCTTCACCCTTGGATGGAGTGTGTGTTTTCTCTCAACGGCTCATATTCAGCTCACATGGATCTATGGGTCCACAAAGGAAGCAAACCAACCAACTCAAAGGCCAAACCAAGCTCCACCACACTCTATGACAGCTGGGCCATGCTTCTAGAAGAACGAGGGAGGCCCCACCTTCCATAGGGGGGTCGGCCGACCACTCCATGGTGGCCTAGGGGCGTCCTCCCCCCTCCCACCGCGATTTGCATGCCTCCATGCAAAGCACATGCTGAATTCTTCTCCACCATTGATCTAAGGAGGTTACGATCCAAGGGCTCTCATCCATCATCACTTCGATCGATGACGCGGTAGTGGAGTAGCCCCTACTCCACCTCCCCCTATAAATACCCCCATAGACCCTCACTTTAGCATATGTATCTTAGGCAAAAAGACTACACTTGTAGCTTTAGT
This sequence comes from Sorghum bicolor, assembly GCF_000003195.3. Lineage (NCBI taxonomy): Eukaryota > Viridiplantae > Streptophyta > Magnoliopsida > Poales > Poaceae > Sorghum > Sorghum bicolor. The sequence goes on from NC_012874.2 coordinate 24,775,117, forward strand.
ATGAGAATGGAGGGAAGAGAGTGAGGAGTTCCAAGGAGGAGTCCCGGCCTATCGGGAGTCTTCTTCGAGGTGTGCCTCAGTGGATGCATGTCTTCCTATAAGACTTACATTTGAGTCTTTTATAGCATTTAATGTGCTAGCTCTTTGCATATAAATCTTCTTACTGTGCGCACTGTATTACTTTGGTAAATTACTCGAAGCATTAGCTACGCTTAGAGCAATAAGATTAGTGTGGACGTGTGAAAGTCCTAGTTTGGTTTTGGATAATTGATGAAACATATGTGTACTAACCTTTGTCATGAGTGAATATAAGGATAGGTTGGTACACACCAAGTGATGGAGCTAGATGATGGTCATGGTGATGGAGGTGATCAAAAGATGATATTCAAGTGCACCAACTTGGAAAAGAAGAAAGAGAAAAACAAAATGGGCTCAAGGTAAAGGTATTTTTATTAGAGCCATTTTGTTTTACCACTCAAGACACCTATTGGGTGTGAGTGGATTTATGATAGATAACTTTACTATAAAGAGGGGATATCTTTAATTGCAATGGTTATCTAGTGCCACTAAGTGTGAGTCTCATTTGCATATACCTAGCGCTTAGTGACAAGGTGAGTTGCATGAGAAAGCCTATTAAAATGATTGTGAAATGCTAACATACATGCACATGGTGGTGTACAATTGGTGGTGTTGGCACATTTACAAAGGAGAAGGTGTTGGAGTTGATTTTGATCAACTTGGAGAAAAGAGAGAAGTCTTTCGGTGTTCTTCAGACATTAGGATGGCTTTTTGATCGAAATACCGCTTTTATCTATTTTGATTTGAATTCAGTATTCCTATGGATTGTATAGCCCCCTGAGTAAGCTTTCCAAAATGTCCAAGATCATCGAATTCGGAGTTCGGAGCTAAAAATTAGCGACCTAACAAGGTTTGAGATGGTGCTGAGAATGCTGGACCAGAAGTTCTAGCCACCGTGACACGAAGTTCCGGTTAGGCTGTGACAGATGCGCTCGCGTTTGAGAAAACACTTCTGGTGTCTGACCGGAAGTTCTAGTCCATGACCAAAAGTTCTGATCCATAACTAGAAGTTCCAATCCGTGAACAGATGTCCGCACAGGAGCCTTTGCGCATGCCCTCGAGTGATTCACTTCCAGTCTTTGACCAGAAGTTCCGGTGGGTCTGAGCCTCCACAATGGTCAGATATGCTTAGTCTCCAATGGTCAGATCTACTTGAACCGAGTCTCCAGCGGTCAGATATGCTTGGACTGGAAGTTCCGGTCCTAGGCACAGGAACTTCCGGCCACACTATAAGTACTCGTTTCCTTCATTTCTGAGTGCAGAACTCAAATAGAACACAAATCTTTGCATTCTGTTGACACCATTTTTTGACACGTACCCAGGGATCGGTAAAGTATAGATCGGCAGATGGGGCAACGGTAATTAGTCTGCAGGGAAGTTGCCGATGTGGGTGGTTGCCGATGAAGAGACAGTTGAATGTGACTATGTCCAGAGGTGGTAATGTGTTCGTGCCGATGTTCAGTATTAGTGTTTGCCGATGGCCATAACAGGAGGTCTGCCGATGACTCTGAAGGAAAGCGTGGAGATTGCCGATGGATCTATGGCGATATCCTGGTCGGTTACAAGGGGATAGTTTTATGTTTTCCTTAGTTATTTAAATTCATTTTGTATACGGATTCCGTTTAAATTGGAATTTGAGTCCTAGTCGTGTCTGATTGTAGCTCATTGAGCAGGGTATAAATGTAGACCCTAGGGTCCTATAATGAATATAGATCAATCAATCAAACACAAGTTTTTACTTATATTCCAGCATGTACTTTTCGATGACTTCATCATACTTTTTCCTTTTCATTATGATTTCTTAGGAATTCGTCGACTTAAGCTCGGCGTGTTCTCAAGTTCCGCATGATCACCTCTTGGCCGTGACATCCGGGCGTATCGCTGTTGTCGGGACTAAAGTGGTCGAGTTACCACCTTTGCCGGTTGTAAGGTCAAATCGGCTGGCACGCCTTAACGTTTGAATCGGGTATTAGCCCTTTGTGTTTGCAGATCAACTTCTGCACCAACACATATTTTGGCACGCCCGGTGGGACATATTCAAGATCAAGATTGATATGGCCAATACTGAGTTCGATTTGGAGAACGTCATCCTTGTGACGGAAGCCAATCTCAGAGATGAGCAGAAGCAGGCTATTGCAAAAGCCATGGAAGATTACAAGCAGCAATATTTGAAATCCTTCAGCATCAACAGGAGTGGCGAAGTAATCTAGAAAGAAGCACTACCGGCACCTCGACAAGTTACTTTCGAAACCAATCCTGGTAAACTTCAAGACATGGTTGATAATGCTATTAACTGCGCCTTGATCAATCAAGCTGGTGTGCTGTCTAATACGGTTTTCAATGCCGTGGCTAGAACTTTCAAAGAAGGACAATTGCCACCAAATTATGTGGGCCCTGTCTATCATCAGCCGGATCACCGGTGGTTATAGCTCCATCGGCTTCTACAGCCGCCGCGGGCACAGAAACTACCGTTCCTCCAAGCACGTTAGGAGTCACTAACGCGCAATCTACGCCGATGACGACCAATCCGTCAACTTCAGATGAGTCGATTAAGCTTGCTATAGATCTACTCGCATCGACAGTGTCAGGATCTGTTCCTCCTAACTGGTGGGGTTATGGTATGCCCCCTGAGATGATGTTGAAGATTCCTGACACGTCTCAAACGGCTGATATGAGGAGCAAGGCTCCTATGGCATCGGCACCTCCAAATCTGCCGATGAACCAGAGTCCCCAGTATACTACAACTACTACTGCAAGGCCTTACACTGGGAATTCTCAAGCTCCAACGTTCCAGATGCCTAACGCATCGGCAGACTCAGTGCCGACGCAGCAGAGGTTTATGACACAACCAGGGTATGTCAATTCAATGATGATGCCCAATCTCCAGACATCGGTAGGGTTTATGCCGATGAATGCTAACAATGGATGGAATGGACAGTTTGTCTTCCCACAGATGCCTCAGCAGAATCATCAGACTGCAGGGTTTCAACAAGGACAAGTTCAACCTGGTTTTCAAAATAAAGGATTGGTTAACCAGCCGATGAATCTCAGTCAACAGATTGGTGGTCAGATGATCAATCCCATGTTCCATGCAGATCGTGCACCTCAGAGACACGTGGAAGCATACCAGCAGGTGCCAGATCCGCAACCACCCCATCGGCAAGATGCCGATACTTATTGGGCTGATAAGATTGCCGAAGTGATGAGAGACCAATTTGGGATAAAACCCAAAGTCAATACTTACTCTTATCGGACACCGTATCCTCCCGCATATGACTTGATTCCACTTCCAAATCGGTACAAGGTACCAGATTTCACTAAGTTTTTTGGACAGGATGAAACATCTACTATGGAGCATGTCAACAGGTTCATTATCCAATGTGGAGAAGCTGCTAACAGAGATGAATTGAGGGTTCGATGTTTTCATCATCTTTATCTGGATCGGCTTTTACCTTGTTTATTTCATTACCTCCCAACTCAGTGATCACTTGGGCCGATCTAGAGAAGCAGTTCCACATGTACTTCTTCTCCGGAGTTCATGAGAAGAAGATTACCGATTTAGTCAGATTGAAGCAGCGCAATGATGAATCGGTTGAAAGCTTTGTGCAGAGGTTGCGGGAAGTCAAGAATAAATGTTATAGTCTGGTTCTAGATGATCGGCAGCTAGCCGATTTGGCTTTCCAAGGTTTGTTACCACATATCAGAGACAAGTACGCTTCTCAAGAGTTCGAAAGTCTGAGTCACTTGGTGCAAAGGATTTCTGATCAAGATATTAAGCCTTTTGAACCCAAGAGAGCATGGAACAAAAAGGTATCATTTGTCGATGAAGCAGCAAGCTCAGATTCTGATGAGGAACCAGTCATCGGCTTAGCAGAGTGGGTGAAGAACAAAAAGCCGATGTCGTGTCCTTTTGGGCATAAGGAGCCAGAAAAGTTTGCATTTGACATTACTAAGGCCGATAGGATATTTGACTTTCTACTACAGGAAGGACAAATCAAGTTGTCACCTAATCATGTGATTCCATCGGCTGAAGAATTAAAGAAGATGAAATATTGCAATTGGCACAATGCGACTTCCCACAGCACCAATGAGTGCAAAGTTTTCAGACAACAACTGCAATCGGCTATAGAGTCTGGGAGAATCAAGTTTGATAGTTCTAAAGCACAGAAGCCGATGAAAATCGATCAACATCCTTTCCCGACAAATATGTTGGATGCTAAGGGAAAGACTAAAGTCTTGACATCAGAAGCAGCTGAAAGAAATGCATCGGTGGATCCTCAGCATCAGATTACTGCTGCCGATGCTAAAGGAAAGGGTTTGATCTAGGAAGGAGCTAGCTCAGCAAGACCTCCCTGATCTGGTATCGTGATAACTCATAGAAGGCCTCGAGAGACTTGGCAGCAACGTGAGGATCGGTATTGGCGCCAGCAAGAAGATTATCGTCGGGAGGAAGAAAGACGACGACAAGAGTGGAATCGGCATAGGGATCATTGGAATTGTCCGTTCTTTATCCATTGTTGGGAGCAAAATATGAAGCTTCCTACTGTCAGAGACTGCCCTGAATGCAATGGTTATGATCGGTACGATAGATCGAATCGGCAGTATCAGAGCAATGACCGCCGATTTGATGGACCGATTAGGGGGAGAACTTCAGTGCATGATCGGCTCGGGGACAGACTCGGTGTACACGATAGGCTTGGTGATCATGTTGAATATTTTCCTAGGAATCAAGAGGAGCTTGAAGAGATGGCAAATGCTCGAGTTCCCGATGAGTTCATATTTTGCAGGGATGCTAATACTTATCGAATGGAGTCAAGGGAAAGTCATCGACCATCGGCAAGGCAGCCACAACTTCCTTCATGGTGTCCAGAGGGATTGACCAGGACTCAAAAACGGAGGCTGTAGCACGAAAGACGAGAAGAGCTGAACAAAGGTGAGAATTCTGGCCAATCTAGAGATCAGCAGCAACTGGATCCTAAGGGAAAAGCGCCATCAGCAGTTGTTAACATGGTATTTATGTTGCCGATGGAGTTCCTTGCGCCATCCAGTGATGATGAGGAGCTGGATTTTTCTGACCAGATAGCTAAGTTGGCCCTGGATCCGATGACGGCTATCTTTGAAAAGCCTGCCGGTGATGAAAGGCAGCATCTTAAAGCTCTATTCGTCAAAGGGAGAGTTGATGGTCAGCCGATGACCAAGATATTAGTTGATGGTGGGGCTGCTATTAACATCATGCCGTATGCAGTCTATCGGAAACTTGGGAAAGGAGATCGAGACTTGACCAAGACCGATATGATGCTAAAAGATTTTGAAGGAAATGTGTCTCCAGTTAAGGGGGCAGTATGCGTCGAGTTGTCCATCGGCAGCAAAACCTTATCGACAACATTCTTCTTGATCAGTGGAAAAGGTGCTTATAATTTACTGCTAGGGAGAGATTGGATTCATGCCAATTGTTGCATCCCGTCTACAATGCACCAATGCTTGGTTCAGTGGGTAGGTGACAAGATTGAGATTGTCCCGAGAGATTCTTCTTATGTCATTGCATCAGCAGAAGTGGACACTTATGGAAGGACCAGGTGCATCTCAAGAGAAGTCTGGGAGAAAGATTTCCTTAAAGTTGCCGATTATGAAATTCCACCGATCCAAGCAGTCGGTTCTGATGAGGAGTTTTGATGGATAGGTTCGTCGATGATGGAAAGTTAGGCAGGGGTTCACATCGGCCGATGATTTAATAGAGGTAGATATAGGTAGTGGTGATAAACCTAGACCTACTTTTATTAGTGCTAAGTTGAATTCTGAGTGTAAGCAGGAATTAACCAATTTGTTAAAGGAATATAAAGATTGCTTTGCTTGGGATGATACTGAGATGCCTGGTTTAGACCGATCGATTGTTGAACATCGGTTACCCATCAAGTCTGGATTTTGGCCACATCAATAGCCAGCTCGCCGATGTAATCCTAATATTCTTCCTGATATCAAAGCCGAAATAACTAAACTTATTGAGGCTAAGTTTATTCGGCAGTGTCGGTATGCCGAATGGATTTCTAATGTCGTCCCAGTTTATAAGAAGAATGAGAAGCTTCGAGTTTGCATTGATTTCAGGAATCTTAACAAAGCTACACCGATGGATGGTTACCCAATGCCGGTTGCTGATTTATTGGTTGATGTTGCGGCTGGGCATCGGATTATTAGCTTCATGGATGGCAATGTAGGGTATAATCAAATATTCATGGCTGAAGAAGACATTCCAAAGACTGCATTCAGATGTCCTGGTCATGTTGGGTTGTTTGAATGGATAGTCATGACCTTTGGTTTGAAAAATGCTGGTGCTACCTATCAGAGGGCTATGAGTTTTATCTTCCATGAGTTCATCAGCAAGCTGGTGGAAATTTATATTGATGATGTGGTGGTTAAGTCTGGACATTTCACAAAGCATCTTGCCGATTTACGAAAAGTGTTGGAATGCACAAGGAAACATGGTTTAAAGATGAATCCCAATAAGTGTGCATTTGGTGTATCGGCAGGGCAGTTTCTTGGTTTCATGGTGCATCAGAGAGGGATTGAAATTAGTAGACGATCTATTGATGCTATCAACAAAATTGTTGCCCTTACTAGCAAGACTGAGCTTCAATCCTTGATCGGCAAGGTAAATTTTATTAGGCAATTTATATCTAATTTGTCTGGTAAAATTTGTGCTTTCAGTCCTTTACTTAAATTGAAAGCCGATCAAGAGTTCATATGGGGGAAAGAGCAACAATTAGCTTTAGATGAAATCAAGAAATATTTGATAAATCCTCCAGTTCTGGTTCCACCTCAGCAAGGGAAGCCCTTCAGATTATATTTATCTACCGATGGGATGGTCATCGGTTCGGCTTTAACTCAAGAATTTGAAGGGAAGGAGCGAGTGATTTACTATTTAAGCAGAAGATTTATTGATGCTGAGACCAGGTATTCAGCCATTGAGAAATTATGTTTATGCTTATATTTTTCTTACATCAAGTTGAGGCACTATTTGCTATCGGCCGAGTGCACTGTTATATGCAAAGATGATGTGGTCCGATATATGCTATCTATGTCGATTATGAGTGGCAGGATCGGTAAGTGGGTTTTGGCACTGTCGGAGTTTGATTTGCGTTACGAATCGGCTAAAGCGGTTAAAGGACAGATTATGGCCGATTTTGTGACTCAACATTGCGGTGCAGTAGAGACTTTGGAAATTGTGCCTTGGACGCTCTTCTTTGATGGATCCACATGTGACCGGGGGGCAGGAATTGGCATAGTGTTAATTTCCCCCTAGGGAAGGAAGTATGAGTTCTCTTTGCCGATTGTCGCCACGTCAACAAATAATCAAGCCGAATATCAAGCATTGATCAAGGGGTTGGAGTTGTTAAAAGAAGTTCATGCTAATGCTATTGAAATCTCCGGGGATTCTATGCTAGTTATAAATCAATTGGCTGGGAGTTATGAATGTCGAAGTGAAGTCCTGATAACTTATTACGAAAAGAGTATGCAGCTGTTAAGGGAATTCAAAGATTTCCGATTAGAGTATGTTCCTCGGTTACATAATGAAGAGGCTAATCGGTTGGCTCAACATGCCTCGGGATATCAACCCATATTGAACATGTTGTCGACAATCAGTGCCGATGATTGGAGAAAAGAGGTCATTGATTATTTAAGAGATCCATCTAAGAAGGTTGAGAGGCGTGTTCGGTTTCAAGCTACTAAGTATGTGCTCCTCGAAGATGAATTATATTATTGATGAACAATTGATGGAGTTCTTCTCAAGTGCTTAGGCGACGATGAGGCTAAAGGTATGATGGGAGAGAACCATGAAGGAGTGTGTGGAGCGCATCAGTCGGCTTTTAATAAGATGAAATGGATGATTAGGAGGAATAGGTATTATTGGCCAACCATACTTGAAGATTGCTTTAAATATTTCAAGGGATGTCAAGGATGTCAGAAATTTGGCAATGTTCAAAGGGCACCCGCATCGGCCATGAATCCTATTATTAAACCTTGGCAGTTCCGGGGATGGGCTATTGATCTAATTGGCCAAATTTGCCCGCCGTCAAGCAAAGGACATAAATTCATCTTGGTTGCCACCGATTATTTCACCAAGTGGGTTGAAGCTATTCCTTTGAAGAAAGTCACATCGGCCAATATGATTGATTTTGTATAAGAGCATATTGTTTACCGATTTGGTATTCCTCAAACAATTACTACCGATCAGGGTACTATGTTTACATCGGGGGAGTTTGATGAGTTTGCAATCGGTATGGGAATTAAAGTGTTAAATTCTTCTCCTTATTATGCTCAAGCTAATGGGCAGGCCGAGGCATCTAACAAGGGAATTATCAAACTTATTAAACAGAAGATTAAAGAAAATCCTATGAGGTGGCATACATTGTTCAATGAAGCTTTATGGTCATATCGGATGGCTTGTCATGGGTCGACCAAAGTTTCACCTTATCAATTGGTGTATGGGCATGATGCAGTGCTACCTTGGGAAATTAAGACTAGATCTAGGCGAGTATCTTTTCAAGATCAATTGACTGCCAATGACTATGCTACTTTGATGAAAGACGAGTTGGATGATTTAGCACGGCATCGGCTGAGGGCTTTGATAAGCATAGAAGAAACTAAAAAGAGAGTTGCCAGATGGTATGATAAGAAAGTAAAGGCTAAGGAGTTTGCCAATGGAGACTTAGTATGGAAATTAATTTTACCAATCAGGACTAAAAGTTCAAAATTTGGGAAGTGGTCTCCTAATTGGGAAGGTCCTTATCGGATAAACCGATCTGCTCCTAGCAATGCCTATATTTTAGAAACCCTCGAAGGAGTTGAATTTCCCAGAGCATTTAATGGCAAATATATAAAGAAATATTACCCAAGCATATGGGTCGATGCATAAAAGTTTAGGTGTCGATAACACTCCTATCGTTTGGATTAAAGTGTATCTGGGGCTGGACTTAATGTTTTAAAAGGGTGCCGATAACAGTCCTATCGGCTAGACCAAAATAATCAGGAATGTTTAAAAGAGAAGAGCAGGACATACCGTCGATGAAGAGTTTATATGTTCAGCAGAGCCTGTATCGTCGATATGGCGCGCAGACGAATTTGGTTAGCTTCTTCTATCTCCTTCATGTCTTCATCGGCAGAGCCCTCCACTGGCTGCAGTTTCTTCTTCATCTGCAGTGCCTTGCGAGCGTGGATGTTTCGCTCCTGTTCAAGGGTCTTGATTGCTTCAGGCAGCTGGTTTTCTTCCTGTTGAGCTTGGGACAGAGCTTCTTCTACTTATTTGAGTTCTGCCAATAGGGCTTCTCTCTTTGCCGATAGATCAGAGATCTTTTGCTTCAGCACGTCTCCTAAGGATTTCAGAATGCCGATGTTCTTATGCTTTTCATCGGCAAGGAGCTTTATTTTCATCATCTCTTCTGAGAGTTGGGCGTGAGTAGCTCTATCGGGAAGGCGCTGAACGGCCTTTTGATACTGAAGCTGTCGACTCTCCAACTGAGCAGCCTTGAAGAGAATCTCCTCGGCATCGGCAGGAATTTGGCCTCCGAGAGTCTTGAACAAGGCCTTGGCCGGATCGGAGTCATCGACCAATTGGGCCATGTCTTGATGAAGGAGGGCTGACAATTCTTCCAACTTTGCTCTAATCTCTGCCGATGAGATTCCAATCGCTTGAGAAGAACTTGCTTCCTCGCCTTCATCCTCAGAGATTTCGATGGCAAAGGAGAACAAGCTGTCGGGAGAATCTTGTTCCTAAGAAGGAGGATAAATATAAATTAGTTTTATGATCAAGTACTGGTGATGACAAAAATAGAGGTCAAGTGACTTACTTGTTTCCGGGCTATCTCTCGCCTCTGACTAGTTGAGGCCGATAGAACCACAGGCTGATTGGCTGGAATTGCCGATGGAACTATGTCAGCTGAAAGATTGATAAAAATAGTTATAAAGTGGAAAAGTAGGGTCATCGGCAATAAATAGAGAGTATGTTACCTTGAGGGGGTGCAGTACTTGTCTGAATCGAGGAGACCACCGATGCTATGATCAAACTTGCTGGATCGGCGGTCTGCTCGTGTACATCACCCGATGTTTCTTCTGGCTGGGGTTCTTCTGGTTGGAGTTCTTCTGCTTGGGGTTCCTCTTGTGGCTGAAGAGGGGATGGTGCTTGTTGTATCTGAACTTCTGGAGAAGAGGGAGACGATTCCACTGAAATCGGTAATCCTGGAGGGGGAGAAGGCGTTGCTGTTCTCTGGCGCTTCGCTTGTGTTCTGGTACTCTTAGAACCTTTTCTCTTTGGTTGGCTGGACTGGGGGGCATCGGCAGTCGTACTTCTGGTTTTTGCCAATGTGCCAGTATGCTGGTACAACAATGAAAGTTTTATGAGTACAAGTGTAACAGGGTATTGATAAGGTTCTGATTAAAATAATAAAAGTTACTGATGAAGTTCCCATACTAGCCGATGTGTCCTGAAAAAAATGCGTAAGTATAAGAATGGAATCGGTATAGGTTGAAGGACTCGAGAATTTACCTTGAAGGCTTGTGCCAAGGCAGTGGCAACTACCGATGGGGATGTTCTCGTTCGTTTAGTGGTGACTTTCTTGAGGCGCACACCTCGATGCATTATAGCAGCCAAGGTTGGAGCGTTGCTGCCGATCAAGAAATTGGGCCCGATGGAAGGAGTTCAATCGGCCTGCCACTCTTGCTGACTAGTAGTGGCATATCATCGACCTGTATACAACACAGAAAGTAAGTTACCGATGGAAGTTGAAGTGAAAGGATTGAAGCATCGGTTTAAAGTACTTACAGTATATCAGGAACTTTGTATTCAGGGTCGATCATGCCACGGTAAGTGAGAGCCGATCTGCAGAACAGGTGCTCTTTCCACTCTTCCCACCACTATTTGTATGCCTGAGTAATGAAGACGGCTGGGATCCAAGCCGATAGATCGACGTCTGTATCGGCGTTTGGTGGAAGTTGAGCTATTCTGATCCATTCTAGATTGCTAGTGATGGTCTCCCTCGGTTTTATCACATCAGCGTAACAAAGTGCAATCGGCAGTTGGCCGAAGGCCAGTTGACGAGCTAGTGCCGATGGATTATAAAATTCATAAGTCAGATTAGAAGCTTTCCCACTGCCAAAGAAGTTCACCGGTATGGCTCTTGGGGTGATAATTGCCATCATAATTTCACAGTCCTTGTTGAGAGCATCGTTGAAGGGGTGGAAAGTTAGGGGGAATCTGGTGTCTGGATCTTCATAAGGCATCCATGCCCGCTGTTCTCTGGTCAGACCCTCATACAGAGTTTGAAAGAATCGGCTAACCTGGTCTGCATTACCACCTGTGCCAGGCAAAACTATGGCAGCTTCGCCAAAGTTCAGAGGGGAACGAGTTGCCGATTCTTCTTCATCTAGTTCATAATCCTCAGCTATATCCCTGGGGAAGCGCTATGCAAAGAGGTCGAACTCAAGGCGCTTGTGCATGTGGAGACTAAGCCACATATTGATAAACCACCAAGGACCTCCTAAGTTGCCGATGGGTTGGTCGAGCAGAAGTTTCCTAGCTACCTGGTGGAGGAGGTGATAGACAGAGCCGAGGAGGTATAGGCCAAGAGGAAATCGGCCGCCATTGGCTAATCTTTCTGTTGCCGATAAGTAGACAAAAGTTGGTCCTGCCGATCTGCCACAGAATACAAACTTATCCAGCCACATGTTCAGGAAAGTGGTCGGTTCCTTGGCATTGACGGGCCCTATTCTTTGGTACTTCTGAATGTACCCAGACCAACCGGCGATAGCGTGAGTTTCCACCTTAGCACTAGGTTTGGTGTCAAATAGGTGGCTGTTATCGGCAGTGGATATATCTAAGCCGGTGAGCATAAGTACATCGGCAAGTGTGGGAGAGGCAGGACCATGGCCAAACACAAAAGCATTGAGTGTGTCTGACCAAAAATATGAAGCAGCAATCAGCAGTGACTCATTCCTGTCCATATCGGCAAGAGACAATCTAATGCATTGATCTAACTTCCGTTCACCCCATTAAACCTCATTTGAATTACTGACTCTCAGGAACCAATCCTTCCATCCTTTGGTAGGGCTGGGCCAGGAACAGAAGACATCTTTCCATAGATCTAGAGAGAAGTTCTCGGCTCTAAAGGGGATTCTGTTTGTCTCTGCGTTTATGAAATCGGTGGGATCTGGGTTTCCTAGTGGACCAAGGCACTGGAGGTGAGGTTGATCGGTAGGAATCACGATCTTGTCGGCTAAATCCTAAAAGGTTTGGAGGGTGAAGAAACAAGAAGAAAAAAAAGGGAAAAAGAAAAGTACTCAGTAAATAAATTTGCGGATGAACAGGAGTACAACGAAAGGGATGAGAGTAGTAAGTTAACTTCGGGACGACGAAGTTGGCGGCCATTTCTTCCTAGAGAAAGCGAAAAATCAAAGACTTGAGGGTTGGTTGAAGGAAGTTCTTGCTGGAGATCTTGGAGTCCTTGAACAGTGCTGCCGCTAGGAAAGAAGTGTTTGGGCTGTAGAATGATGCGATGGAGGAGTACCCGAGAAGGAAGTATTTATAGGACAAAACGGGCAAGGGCAAATCTGACTTATCTCTTCGCCGCATCCATGAAATCCGAGGGTGCTCAGGTGGATATGGTAACTGTTCGCACGGTAATCAAGGGATTGCGTAGGCGATTTGACAGCAAGCGGTCAAGATTTTGGAGATATTTCATTGTACAAGATCTCCTGGTCGGTGTATCGGTAGTTCCTTCTAACGGTAATATTGCCGATGGGCGCATAAAGTGGAGAGATTCGGTTTGGGAGGTTGAGGAATTCGAGGAATGTGTAAGAAAATCAGGCCGAGGTTGTTCAGATTTGGCGAACGGTTACCAAATTGGGAGAATTAATTGCGGAAAGGCATCATTACTTTGGAGAATTTCGGAGCATTAATGATTTTATACTCCGAAATTGGGGGCAATGTGTTGACACCGTTTTTTGACACGTACCCTGGGATCGGTAAAGTATAGATCGGCAGATGGGGCAACGGTAATTAGTCTGCAAGGAAGTTGCCGATGTGGATGGTTGCCAATGAAGAGACAGTTGAATGCACTTAGTCCAGAGGTGGTAATGTGTTCGTGCCGATGATCAGTATTAGTGTTTGCCGATGGCCATAACAGGAGGTCTGCCGATGACTCTGAAGGAAAGTGTGGAGATTGCCGATGGATCTATGGCGATATCCTGGTCAAACAAGGGGATAGTTTTATGTTTTCCTTAGTTATTTAAATTTGTTTTGTATACGGATTTTGTTTAAATTGGAATTTGAGTCTTAGTCGTGTCTGATTGTAGCTCATTGAGCAGGGTATAAATGTAGACCCTAGGGTCCTATAATGAATATAGATCAATCAATCAAACACAAGTTTTTACTTATATTCCAGCATCTACTTTTCGACGACTTCGTCATACTTTTTCCTTTTCATTACAAGTTCTTAGGAATTCGTCGACTTAAGCTCGGTGTGTTCTCAAGTTCCACGTGATCACCCCTTGGCCGTGACATCCGGGCGTATCGCTGTTGTCGGGACTAAAGTGGTCGAGTTACCACCTTTGCCGGTTGTAAGGTCAAATCGGCTGGCACGCCTTAACGTTTGAATCGGGTATTAGCCCTTTTGTGTTTGCAGATCAACTTTTCACCAACACATTCGGTGGCTCCGTCAAAGCATAGAGATTGCTCTCCCTTCCTCCTCTCTCACTCCCTAAGTTTTGTGCTCCATTCAAGTGAGAGATTGAGCTCAAGTGACAGATCTGAGAGCTTCAAGAGCATCTCCTTCCTCTCCTCTCCATCTCCATAGTTTGGTGCTCATTGGTGAGAGGATTTGAGGAAACTCTAGTATTGTGCTTTTGTGATTTCATTCTTGTGGCCCTAGGTGGTGATTGCAATTGTGGATTTCTTATTACTCTTGGTGATTGCCGTCACCTAGACGGTTGTGGATTTATTGATTGGTGAGGGTATTTGGTGATTGTGTCCACCCCCAATCAAGGTGATACTTGTGAGGGGTTCTTGGGCTTATTCCCCAGCGGAGTGCCAAAAGCCACTCTAGTGGATTGTTTGTGTCATTGATTTACCTCACTTGTGGGTCGGTTCTTGCGGTGTTGTAGTGAGGACGAGGTTCGTGCTACAACTCTTATCCACCGAACCACCAAGTGTTGGTCGACACAACGGGGACATAGCATGCCGGCAAGCACGTGAACCTTGGGAGAAAAATTGGTGTCTCAATTGTGTTTGATTGACATTATCCCGGTGATTGATTGTTCATATATTGGTGATTTGTTCATCCCCCACACGGCGGTATAAATATCTCATCCTCTTCATTTACTTATCGCAAATTAGTGTAATTAGTTTAGTTGCTTACTTTGTCTTGTGTAGCATAGTTCTCTAGTGTAGCTTGTAGTGACATAGCTCTTGTGTGCCTACTGTTCATATCAACTAGAATTGTTAGATAGGTGGCTTGCAAACACCCCATTAGAGCTAAAGCAAAAGGCTTTGCTTTGTTATTTACTAACCTCTTGCTCTAGTGAGTTTGTAGAATTTTTAAATAGGCTATTCACCCCTCTCTAGCCATATTAGAACCTTTCAAGCGGTATCAAAGCCGTGGTCACCATTTTATGAAGGCTTAACAACCTCGGTGCTCAAATTATGGCTCAAATAGTGTTCAACCATGTTGGGGGAAACCACCATTCTTTGATGACACAAGTTCATTTGACTATTGGAAGAAAAAAATGAAAATGTACCTTGGATCAATCAATGATAGAGTGTGGGAAGTCAGGGAAAATGATTTTGTGATCCTTGATCGAGCCAGCCCCACCAACAATGAGAGAGCCAACAAACAATGCAATACTATGGCTCTCAACACAATCTACAATGGCATTGATTCAAAGGTGTTTGAACAAGTCAAAGATCTTGAGAAGGCAAGTAAAGTATGGACAAGGCTAGAAGAGACATATGAGAGCACTACAACGGTAAAAAGTGCCAAGTTGTACATGCTCAAGGACAAGCTATCCAACTTCAAGATGAAGGATGATGAGTCAATCCCGGAGATGTTCCATAGGCTCCAAGTTATCATCAATAATCTCAAGGGCCTTGGTGAGAAAGTAAAGGATGAGGACTTCATTCACAAGTTCTTGTATGCTTGCCCAAGAGGTTCAAGACATTGAGAACCATCATATTTAGAGGATGATTGATGGGTGTACCTCACAATGAGGTACTTGAAGATGTCATGACCAAAGATCAATACAATGATAATGATGATGATGAGATCATGAAGAAGGATGATGATGATAAGAATAAGAAGAGCGTAGCATTCAAAGCTAGCTCTTCATCCAAGAGCAAGAACAAGGGCAAGGCCAAGAAGGAAGAATCAAATGATGAGGAGTGCTCCAATGATGATAGTGATGTTGAAGCACTAGCACTCTTTGTCAACAAATTTGGCAAGACGATGAAGAAGAAGGGCTATCACAGAAGGAAGAGAAGAGATCACTTCAAGAACATGGAGTATGTGAGGCTATGCTACAAGTGCAAGAGCCCCGATCATATTGTGGCGGATTGTCCTTACAATAGTGACAATTATGAGCATGACAAGAAGAACAAGAAGGAGAAGAAATAAAAGGAGAAGAAGATGGTCTTCAAGAAGAATAAGAAGGGTGGATCCTATGTTGTGACATGGGATAGTAATGCTTCTTTAGATGATGATTCAAGTGATGATGACAAGGCATCCAAGAATAAGGCACTTGCTAGTATTGCTATCAACAAGCCATCACTCTTCGACACTCCTTCATGCTACATGGCCAAGGGCCACAAGGTACAATATGATGAGAGTGAAAGTGAAAGTGAAAGTGAACATGAACATGATAGTGATAGTGATGATGAAAGTGAATTCACTAATGAACAACTCATGGACATGTTAGAGCAAGACGATTCACTTATTCAATCTAAAAATAAGAAGTGCAAAGAATTGTCCAAGAAGTTAAAAGCTCTTGAGCAATCCTTGTTATTAGAAGAGAACAAGAAGTTAAAAGCTCATGAGAGGATAGTGGATGCCCATGAGAAGCTTGGCAAAGCTCACACCAAGCTTGAAAAAGCTCACTCCCTGTTATTAGAAGAGAACAAGGAAAAGGTTGTTGTATCATGTGATGTGGGCACAACATGTGACTTAATTAAGGAATCACCCAACCCACCTATTGTTGTTGCCACTAACTCTTCTTGTAGGTCTTCATCCACCACCACTAACTCTACCTCTACTTCTAGTGTTGGTGTCACATGTGATGCTTCACTATAGGTTGAGAATGAAACTCTCAATAGAGGTGGATGAGCTCACTCACGCCCTAGGCAAGGCCTATGGTGGTGAGGCCCGCTTGCTAAAATGCTTGGGTTGGCAAAGGTTTTCTCTCAATAAAGAGGGATTAGGCTATACTCCCAAGAAAGGCAAGATGGCCTTTGCAACTCACAAAACTAGTTTTGTGAAGAGCAATGGTCGGTATTTCAATAGATGTAAGCAAGTTGGGCACCTAGAGATTAATTGCAACAAAATGAACAAGAACAAGAAAATTGCTATTGTATCTTACATTCCTTTTGATTCTCGTTATGTGCTTACCGAGGCTGAGAAGGGTGTGCATGCTAAGTATGTTGGTACACCAACTGTGGGTCCAAAGAAGAAGGCCATTTGGGTACCAAAAAGCTTAGTCACTAACCTCCAAGGACCCAAACAAGTATCGGTACCTAATAATCATTGATTTATTTTGTAGGTAAACTATAAAGCTAGAGGAAGGCATTGGGTGCTTGATAGTGGGTGCACACAACACATGACTGGTGATTCAAGAATGTTCAATTCAATCAATCCAAATGATGACAATGGTGTTGATAGTATCACATTTGGTGACAATGGCAAAGGCAAGGTCAAAGGGCTCAATAAAATTGCTATATATAATGACTTGAGCATTTCTAATGTGCTACTAGTAGAGAGCTTGAACTTCAACTTGCTATCCATAGCTCAACTTTATGATCTTGGTTTCAAATGCATATTTGGAGTTGATGATGTAGAGATCATAAGTGTAGATGGCTCTAACTTGATATTCAAAGGCTTTAGATATGAGAATCTATACTTGGTTGATTTCAATGCTAGTGAAGCTCAATTATCAACATGCTTACTCACTAAATCTAGCATGGGTTGGTTATGGCATAGAAGGCTTGGTTATGTCGGAATGAAACAATTAAACAAGTTAGTCAAGCATTATCTTGTTAGAGGCTTGAAAGATGTCACATTTGAGAAAGACAAGCTTTGTAATGCTTGTCAAGCCGGAAAACAAGTTGGCAACACTCATCCAAAGAAAAGTATCATGAGTACATGCAAGGCATTTGAGTTGTTGCACATGGACTTATTTGGACCAACCACATACACAAGCATTGGTGGAAATAAATATGGATTTGTGATAATGGATGATTTCACAAGATATACATGGTTATTCTTTCTTAGTGACAAGAGTGATGCTTTTGCAACCTTCAAAACATTTGTCAAGAGAATACACAATGAGTTTGAAACAACCATCAAGAAAGTGAGAAGTGACAATGAAGTGAATTCAAGAACACAAGAGTTGATGAGATTTGTGATGAATTTGCTATTAGGCATCAATTCTAAGCTAAGTACACTCCATAATCAAATAGTCTTGTTGAGAGAAAGAATAAAACCTTGATTGACATGGCAAGATCAATGTTGAGTGAATACAATGTGAGTCATTCTTTTTGGGCCAAAGCAATCAACACGGCTTGCTACTATAGCAACCGACTCTATTGTCACCCAATGATGGAGAAGACACCATATGAGCTCTTGAATGGTAGAAAGCCCAATATTGCATACTTTCAAGTTTTTGGTTGCAAATGCTACATATTGAAGAAAGGCACTAGATTGAGCAAATTTGAAAAGAAATGTGATGAAGGTTACTTGCTTGGTTACTCCACTACTAGCAAAGCTTATAAAGTTTGGAATTTGGCTAGTGGTACTCTTGAGGAGGTGCATGATATTGAATTTGATGAAATCAATGGCTCTCTGTTGGCATTTCTTAGCGTCACTACTAAAGATAGACTATAAATCCATCATTAGCAATGGCACCAGAAATGTCGGGTGTTGGTATACCATAACTATCGTTATGTTAGAGAGATAACCCAATGCCTTTAATGGCGCCGGCCTTAGCAGTGCAGTCTGGTAACAATAATTAGGAATGCTGGATTGGCCATCCTAACCATCCTTACTTACGATATGCAAAGCTGTAGCATGGCACCAGATAAATGCACAGAGTTTACAATCTTAAGTAACGGTACTTAGGTACCCCAATCAATAGTTCATGAATACAAAGAATAAAACTGCAAGCGAATAGAACTACCATTGTAGCATTTCAACCCCTGAGTATTCAAGGGTTATCGTATTTAATCCCGTAGGAGGGCGTAACAAATGCATCTAGCTGGGTTTGTAGGATGATCACTTATTGAAATGCATAGGTAGACATAGTACAATCAGGGGTCACGACAGGCTCTTAAAATATGGATTGCGGACACACTCATCGGGGCAACCTCAAGGAATAAAGAGAAAATAAGGAAATAAAAGAAATAAACAACAACTACTTGAGCCGGCATTGATCTTATATAATTATGCAAAGAATTGTTAGTAGAACATCTAATCAATATAACTAGAGTTAGAACTAAGGCTGAGGCTCTGGGGAGATCCCCGTAGCTGGACATCCAGCCGATAGGGACTTTACAAAACTCCTACCGGAATACCTGATCATGGGGGAATACCAGGGATGACAGGGCTGTCACTACCCTGCCACCTACCCCTCTACCTGAAAGATACCCGCGCATCCGCTGATCTCCGCATACCCGAGCACCTCGCCCGTGTAATGGAAACGCCTCCTGGCCTCCCGGGACCCCAACCCTTCGGATTGACAGGCTCGGCTAAGAGTGGCCATCACAGCCCAACGAACCGTTACCCTAATCTTAGTCCTTTGTATATTCATACTAATTCGATGAACGATGAAGAACAAGGACGAACACATCAAGAACATAGCACGAGAACTAAGAACTAGTTTATATACTATGAACGAGATATGAACACAACTCTACTCTATTTCAATTGCATAATCATATAAATAAGATAAGAACTTGCTCATGGATGAGAACCGAATTCTATTCATACCAAGAAGCTCTAAGATCCTCCAAGGAGACAAGCTCTCCTTGCTAGCTTTGCCTTGCTCTACTACTGAATCTAAACTAAAGAACAAGCATAGAAATGTGAGGTGTATTGCTCCAAATGATGGTGTGTGTGTGTTGAACGTTGTGGATCCATCTATTTATAGCCCAACAAGGATGTTTCATGGCGACCTAAATTTGGTAGGAGGTGAAACCATCCTATGCATGCCGCCATGGAACCACCTGAAAAAGGTGGGACCGAGTTGCGGCCACAGGGGGTGCGCCTGCACCACTGGTGGGCCCCCCTAGCCACTGCCTTCGCATGGTCGGTTCATCTCTGGGCCCTGATCCTTCCCATGGTTACGGATGGATCTAGTTCGGTGTTTTGGTGGGCTTTTCCATTTATCTTTGATTTGCGCCTTTTCTGAATACACTTTCTTGAAGTGCACTTTCTCGTGTCTTTTGCGCCTTTCCACGTGTCATACCTGAAATTGATATTTGCAACAAAACTTGTGGAAAGGTTAGTTCAAAGCCCTACCATCTATTTATTTTATTTATTAAAATGATGTTTACAATTATAAGATAAGGGGTACCAATAGCTCCCCCACACCTGGTCCTTTCCTCGTCCTCGAGTGAAGGCACTAAAGACCAAATGGGTTCATCTTCCTTGTCAAAAGAATCTGCATACAGGTTATTCCCAGCTTCACCTAGATTTATGAACTTCAAAGTGTCTACCAAGCTATCTTGGTTAATTGAAACATGGAACAGCCTGGATTCAAATCCCCTTACATAGTCCCTACGCAGAAACTTGGGGTTTTGCAAGATTTTGGAAAATAAAGATAGCATATGTTTCTTGAATGATGCTCTCAAGTCCCTCCTAATATGTGAGTGGTTCCTACCAAGGCATAAAGAGTTGATGCCTTCTTTTTTATCATCCTACTTCTAAAAGGCTTATTTGGCGTTTTGGGTAGGTATGATGGTGGAACTTACTTACCCTGCATATGTTGTCGAGTCAAACCTAGGACCATACCGGAGGGAGTGTGCCATACCCTTAGATCAGAATGAGCAAGTGTGTGGAATTTTTGGTGGAATCCTATCACTACTTTTTATTGTAACATTCCTTGCATCAAGACTCTCTTTTGAAATGAGATGAAGAACTTGAAAGGATATGGGATATAACACAATTTTTTTTGGACGGGTATGAATTTTCCCCGTTTTGCCCCTTTGGCTTTTTCTCAATTTATATATATATAGCCCATTCCTATGATTCTAATGAAAACAAAACAGAGTTTTATGATAACAAATGCAAGGAATGTATATGAATGCACAATTCTCAGGGTGAGATATTGGCATTTTTATTTGGTGGATATATGTGCGCAACCCTCAGTGTAAGAGTTGGCGAAATTTTGGGTGGATGGAGAAAGCATGTTGTGCGCGACTTCTCAGTGTGAGAGTCGGCTTTTATATGGTGGGTGCAAGTGAATTCTGATCTTAGAGGCATGAAACATCTCTCGACAGCGGTCCAAAAATTTGACCAAACTCAACACAGAGCAAGCAGCATATGTAGAAGGTTTAATCATGAACAAATATTTGGCCATGGTAGAAATAAAGCTTGATCATTCAAGAAACTTGCTATTCAATTTTGCTTTTAATAAAAGAAAACCCAAGTACTTTGCAAGAAACAGCAAGCATCATGTCATCCTACTATATCACATACGTCAATTACTTAGATAAAATGGGGACCCTATAACAAGTGTTCATAAATCTCTAGGGATATTAGCTAAGAATAAAAAGTATGCAAAAAAATATTTGAACATAGGAGACATGTTCGATGGAGTACGAAGGTAACATCATTTTAAACATTTCATTTGAAAAACTTTTTGGGGGAAGAGGGTTTGCACAAACCGAGATTTTTGATTGAATAGTCCTTCCCCCACACTTGTTTTCTTTCCTGTCATGGTTAGTCACAATATATATAGAAAACAAGTGCACAAGATAAACAAACTTTTGTTTATTGATAACTTTGAATAGGCACATTACATTAGAAGGGAAAAAATATTTGAAACATAAATATTGTGAAAAGGAAAAATGTGCCTAAACAAAGATTCGTGCAGGAGGTGTGGTCTAAAGATCTTCAACATGGCGACCAACACCTAAGGCTTCAGCGACCTTTCTAAGTTTAGTATTAAACTTGAAGCGAAACCTATTAACATCATCACTGAGGTTCCTAATCTCAGTGTTCTTTTCCCCTAGGTCGTCTTTTAAAACCCGTAACTCAGCACGTTGGCTAGACTGCTTAGCTAAAAGCTCGGCTATGATATTGGGATCATCTTCTTCATCACTGCTCTCGTACTGTCCTACACGACGCTTGATTGACGGCTGTGGCAAGTGCCTCCTGATCCTAGGGAGAGTACTAGACGATTCCGTCTTCTTGGCCTTGCCACCCATCTTGCTACCAACATGATTGCCTTGCCTATCACCACTAGGGGCTTTTCTCTTAAGTCCTATGTTGCTAGTGAATGAACGGGCAGTAGCGGGTATGTTGGCGGCGCTATTGGTGGGCGCTTTGTGGTTTGCTAGTAACAACGCTAACGGCTTTCTCTTCTCAACATGGACCTCCTTGCTAGAACTCTCTTGGTAAGGTGCTATGTCTAGATTGGCTATGGTCTTGGGAGCATTGATCAGCGATAGGGCATAGCTAGACATGGTCACTACTGAAGAATGGGAGAGCTTAGCATTCTTCACAAGAGAGAGATGAGAAATGGTTGGTGTGAGAAGATAAGAGGCCTATGGAGGGTTTTATAGGTGCTAACACAGTCTCTGATCTGGAAACAACTTTATCGTAACCATGGATGTGATGCTAATCAGTGCAGAAGAGGAAGGGAAAAAGATTGGGGCCGACTGGCGGACCCAGGGGTGCGCCCGCACCAGGGTGCGGCCGCACCACTGGGTCCACCAGTCGGCCTCAATCTTTCGGGCATTTCTCTCCCTCTCTGAGTATTTCACGATCCTAGTTACGATCAATCGTGATGCACAGTGGAATCAGAGTGATAGTGTGTGGGATAGAGTTTTGAATTTTGAACACTTTCTAAAAACTATCACACTATCATGCATTTATGAGTGATTGATACCCATGATCACAAAGATTCAAAAATGAAGAAAAAAAGATCATAGGGTCAATATGGACTACTCATAAATACAACAAATGCACCATTTATTCAAAACATAAATAGAAAGAATTTATTCAAAATAAATAAATAAATAAAAAGAAAATATATATTTATATTTTTTATAAGTAAAAACTTACCTGGGGATAACTTACTGATTTATCTTCGACAAGGGCTCATCTTTATAGTGTGTTGAGCGGGACTCTTCTCCCATTACTTCTTGCTTGATGATGGCACATCCGCCTTGGGAGGAGTAGACGGTTGCACCTGCTTGGGCCTCCACTTTAGCAGTATCACCTTTGGAGATGTGGAAGTTTGTTCAACCTTCTGCTTTGGTTTCTACACCAGCTTCGGTTGTGAAGGCTTGGGGACTTCGTCCCTCTTTTCATTCTTTTTAGGAGTTATTTTCTTTTTCTGCTCCTTATTATTTTTCTTAAGAGCCACCTTTTCTTTTGGCTTTGGCTTTTTCTTAGATATTTTTGTATTTTCAATAAGTTGAGGCTGGATCTCAACCTGCCTAATGCCTTGGGCATTTGGCCCATAGAGGATGCGTGTCGTGTTGCACTCTTGTTGACGGCGTGCCCTGAACTCGAACTTCTCTTCTTGGCCATTAATGTTGAAGCGGATTTCTCCAGCCCCAACATCAATCTGTGCTCCAGCCGTACTCAAGAATGGTCTTCCCAGGATTAGTGGTGTTTCTTTAGTGAGCTCCATGTTGAGCACCACAAAATCCACTGGAACATAGTATCCTCTGATCTTGACAGGGATGTCTTGAGCAATCCTTGTCGGGTACCGGACTGATGAGTCTGCCAAATGGAGTGTCATGGTGATTGGCTCCAAGTTGGTGAAGTTCAACCTGTTAAAGACTGATTTCGGCATGACGCTCACACTCGCCCCAAATCACATAGGGCTTGGTCGAATTGCTGGACCCCAATTGAGCAAGAGATTGTGGGGCACCTAGGATCCTGCTTCTTCTCGGGCAGCTCATTGAGTATAGCTGCGCTACATTCTTCTATCAGCTTGATAACTTGAGTGGACGACAATGGTCACCTCTTGTTGATGATGTCCTTGATGAACTTGGAGTAGGAAAGAATATGCAAGACATCCATCAACGGTACACTGACATGCGTCTTTTTGACCATTTCCACGAAGCAGAGGAACTGTTCATTTCCGTCCTTCTTCTTCCTCCATTCTCTTATGGGAAATGGTAGCATCGTGGTGTCCCCATAGTTGTTTGTGGTTGGCTCGTCTTCCATGGATTCTTCTGATGGTTGAGCCGGCCCTTATGCCTGTGTTTCCTCCTATTGCCGTGGCGCCCTTCTTGTCTTATGGTTAGGATAAGGGGATCACGAGTGGTCCCCCTCTCATGGTCACCACATTTACATTTTCCACAGAATCAGGAGAAACAACAGCTTTAGCTGGAGAGGCAAGCTGAGCTACTTTTAACTTGATCTTTTATTAAAAGCTACCTGATCTCTAACAGAAAGGGTCAGGCCATCAAGCTTTGTATTTATGTTGACAAACATTTGATCATTTTTAGAAAGCTTTTTAATAAGATTTTCATTGATTTTGGTCTGACCTAGCACAAGATCTTTCAGCAAAGGCTGGGAGGAATTAAAACTAGAGTAATTTCCTTGGGGGCAGTTCTAGTTGTTCCACGCATTACCTTGCTGTTGTTGGTGGAACTTGTTGTTGATGAACGATGCGTCCTCCTAGGTTGCAGGGCAATTGATCCCCATGGGGCCAACATTCCCACATTCCTCACACGTCATGCGTGAGTCGATGGCTTGGACAGTGCTGGTGGTAGTATCAGTGGCCTGTCCGTCCAATCTCTTCATTAGTAGGTCTATTTTTGCGGCAAGTAGATCTGTCTCCTTCACGGTATGCATGCCTTTTTTTGTTTTGCGTCCCTCTCCCCAACTCTGGTTGGCTACCATACTCTCAATTAATGCCGTAGCATTCTCAATGGTCAGGGAGAGGAACGCACCTCCAGTAGCGGCATCGACGTGCCCCTTAGACATGGGCATGAGCCCCTCATAGAAATTCTGAAGCACGAGCCAATCTTTCATCCCGTGGTGGGGGCAGGCCCGAATGTACTCCTAGAGCCTTTCCCAAGCCGCAGGAATGGATTCAAGTGAAGTGTGCTGGAAGTTTGATATCTTTCCCCTCAGAGCATTTGTTTTGCTCATGGGGAAAAATTTCACAAGGAACGCCGTGGAACATTTGTCCCACGTGTTGATAGCTTCCTAGCTCTGGTAGAACCATTGCTTCGCCTTCCCGAGAGGGAGAAGGGAAACAAGCAGAGATTGACGCTTTCAGGTGCGACATCCTCGATGACGATGGTTTCACACAGCTGAAGGAAGTTCTATAGATGCGCGTTTGCGTCCTCACTTGGCAAACAACAGAACTGTTTTGCTTGCGCAATCATGAGTAGGCCAGTGCGAAGCTCGAAGTTTCCATTCCCAATGTTGACTACGGGCCCAACGGGCACGTTAGCAACAGCGGGGTGGAATAGTTGCGGAGTGACGTGGCCATGGTGGTTGAAACGGATGGTGCGGGGCTGATTGGTTCGACTATCAGCGGCGTGGCAGAGGATGAAATGGCAAAAGTCCTTTTCTTCCTTAGGAGTGCCTCCGGATTGCTGTTGAAGTTTGCTGGCAAGTTGAAACCGCTCATACACTATCCTGTTTTCATTCCAATAAAAAGAGAAAGAAAACAGCAAAGATAAGCCTACTTAAACTATGGCTACCAATGCTTATTTTGTAATCAATGCTAAATGCCAAAGCTAGATGTTTGCATTCTTCTTTGCCCTCCCCGGCAACAGCGCCAGAAATGCTTGTTGGCATTTCTTAGCGTCACTACTAAATATAGACTATAAATCCATCATTAGCAATGGCACCAGAAATGTCGGGTGTTGGTATACCATAACTATCGTTACGTCAGAGAGATAACCCGAGGCCTTTAACGGCGCCGGCCTTAGCAGTGCAGTCTGGTAACAATAATTAGGAATGTCGGACTGGCCATCCTAACCATTCTTACTTACGATATGCAAAGCTGTAGCGTGACGCCAGATAAATGCATAGAGTTTACAATCTTAAGTAACGGTACTTATAGTTCATGAATATAAAGAATAAAACTGCAAGCGAACAGAACTATCATTGTAGCATTTCAACCCGTGAGTATTCAAGGGTTATCATATTTAATCCCGTAGGAGGCCGTAATAAATGCATCTAGCTTGGTTTGTAGCATGATCACTTATAGAGATGCATAGGTAGACATAGTCTAATCAGGGGTCATGGCAGGCTCTTAAAATGTGGATAGTGGACATACTCATCGGGGCAACCTCAAGGAATAAAGAGAAAATAATGAAATAAAAGAAATAGAGAACAACTACTTGAGCCGGCATTGATCTTATATATCTATGCAAAGAATTGTTAGTAGAACATCTAATCAATATAACTAGAGTTAGAACTAAGTCTGAGGGTCTGGGGAGATCCCCGCAGCTGGACATCCAGACGATAGGGACTTTACAGAACTCCTACCGGAATACCTGATCGTTGTTGACGGTCCTTAAGTATCAAATTTAATTATCAAATAAACAAAGAAAAGGATCCAAATGAAATCAACATCTACACTTAGGGTTTTATCTGACAGAATTCCATGAGTTTTGGTGTTTGTCTATTTCTGCAGGGGGTTATCAGGAAATACGGAAGAATGGCCCACACGTCGGGAATACATAGAGATATTAACGTGTCGTGCAATTATCTTACATCTAGAAGACTCCAGAAGACACGGGAAGGAAGCGGAGGCCGAACGGGGCCAGGCACTGGGCGCCCGCCCAGTTGCCCTGGGCACCCGCCCCCTCTCTGAGTCCAATCAGGACTCTCTCTCGGGAGAGATCTCCACCGACCTAAAGGATCAAGGATAACCGTTCAATCAATGTCGGTTTGATCCAACGGCCCATATTCACTTAAAGGGACTATAAAACCAGACCCCCTGGCCCCTGGAGGAGGGAGCCTCTCAACCCTAATTCATTGTTCCTCAAGGGAGAAGAAGCCACTGATCAAGATTATAGCCACCACATCAATTAGATATCTAGATTAGCATAGCTACATAGGATTAGAACTAGAAGGAGTCAATCTTCGATTGGCTTCCGGATCTGTGAGGAGGATTCTTGGTAATTCTCTAATTATACTTCTAATTGTTCTTCTAATTATCTTTGTTCTTCAATATTATGAATATGACTTTGTTCTACTTCAATATATTACTTATGACTTTGCTCTACTTGTTTATATTTAAGATTATATCGTTCTTTTAGTTTATCATGGTTATATACTTGGCTTAGTTAGATTGGATCTATATACATGCTTAGGATCGTATAGCGTTTATCCATCGGATCCATGGGTAAATGATAGATATTGTGTAGGCGTGGTGCTTATACCGTATTTATCTGCGATTGTACCCAATATGCCAGATCGTGGGGTAGTTCGTGATAGTGACAGCTTCATTGATTCTTATATAGTCCCCCTCTCGTGTATTGGGCTGGCAGAGCAATATTATTACAGGGGAGTGATTGCTATGTTTCTCATTTACCTTGCTAATATCACTATGCATGGGCGTAGTCTTGTCTCGTAATGATTGCTAAGTATGCTTGCACTGACTATGATAATGCTAGACTATATAGTTGAGAATAACTTAGGAAATATTCTTGTAGTTCATTCTAATTCCATGCTAATGACTTTCTAGAGTATCTAATTGAGGTGCTTATCATATTTATATGTGGCTATGTTATGCTGATCAGACTAATTATCTTTGTCACTATTCATTATTTCATATATCTTTTATGTGACACTTATCCCTGTATGAAAGAGTTAGATAACTGTTCTCAATTATATATGCAATGATAGATACTCAATCTCATATTCTATTCTGCAATCAATATTGATGATTGTTAATCCCTTCCCAGTGGTAAAAATATAAATAACGATACCTGGAATACTTCCCGGTTAAAATGCTACATCGGTATTAATCTGTGCGCTTGCAGATCCCATTCATTATTTATTTAGAAGAGCAATTGCATATTTAAATACCGCATCTCTCATGTCATGCTGGGGATGACAACTTGGCTTAAGTGGTGTGAGGGATAGGTTTGGCATTTTTGGCACCGTTACTAGAATTAGAAAACTGTCTACTTTTGGTAATGATGTTAAGAATACCCAACAAGCATTTTTGGCGCCGTTGCCGGGAAAGGTTGATTACTAATCAGGAATGAATATAGAATTTTGAGTTATCATTCGCATCACTAATATGATTGAGCTTATTAATTCTCTCATACAGTTTTACCCCAATATTTTTCTATTTTATCTTATGCAGGGTAATGTATGAATAGAAGACATCTTCCAGGAAATTTTGTTGACAATCCCGAAGCGTTATTCAGAAAAACAAGAGCCAAGCTCAAGAAGAGATCATCAACACTACAGCAAGAAGCTTCATCCAATCAAGAAGATCACTAGAACTTGTCTTCAGAGTTCGAAGCCATGGCGAACAAATCGATCCGTGAGTTCTCAGCTCCCACTACGGACAACATCCGCACTGGACCTGCTGTAGAGATCGATGGCAACTTTGAGCTCAAGCCTGGACTTATCAACATGGTGCAATCCAACCAGTTCTGTGGGAAGGCACACGAAGATGCTAGTGCTCATCTCCAACACTTCCTGGAGATTTGTAACACATTTACCATATCAGGAGTCCCCAGAGATGCTATACTACTTCGCCTCTTCCCATTCTCACTGTTAGGAAGAGCGAAGCAGTGGTTCTATGCTACAAAGGAGAAGAATACTACATGGGCACTCTGCTCAACAAACTTCCTGGCTAAGTTCTTTTCCATGGGCAAGACCAATGCTCTCCGTGGGAAGATTACAAGTTTTCAGTAACAAAATGATGAATCTGTTCCAGAAGCATGGGAGCGCTTTCAAGACTACATCCTAGAATGTCCCCATCATGGAATGGAGAGCTGGCTACTGATGCAGACGTTTTATCATGGGCTCGGCAACAGTGCCCGAAAAACCATGGATGCTGCAGCTGGAGGAGCATTCCTATCACTTACCGTATCACAAGCCACAACTCTTGTGGAGAAGATGGCGTCCAACCAAGGCTGGAATGAAGAGAGGACCCAGACACACAAGAAAGGTGGAGGTATGCATCAGCTCAAGGAGGTAGACATGTTGTCTGCAAAGCTAGACCTGCTCATGAAGAAGCTCGACGATAGAGCTGGAGATAAGAAGGAAGTTATGCACATCTACGACTCTCACATGACTTGTGAGGAGTGTGGAGATACTGGACACTCAGGCAATCACTGTCCTGAGATGCTTGAGGATGTGAACTACATCAGCAACAATAACAACAACTACTACAACTATCCTCAACAAAATCAAGGTTGGATTCAACAGAGGCCTAACTACTCAGGTAATTATCAAGGTAACAATTCTTACAATAATACTAATAATTTTCCACCTTTGAGAGAGTTAGTGTCTAATCAAGGAAAGCTAATGGATAACCTATCTAAGAAATTGGCATCTAATGATAAAATGCTAGAAAATATAAATAATAGAATGGATAATTTCTCTACTGCCATCAAGAATCAAATTAGCTTTAATAAAATGATTGAATCTTAGTTAAATCAAATAGCTGCTGCTGTTCCTACTACTAACCCCGGTATACCATCACAACCGGAAGGATTAGAATCTGCAAATCTTGTAGACATGTTTGATGCAGGTAATAACTGGAGTAACCTCGTCACTAAATTCACTACTGACCTTCTGCCGGTCAAGAGAGGAGATCCAGGACGCCCCGTCATCCCGATCTCCATCGGCATGGTGGACGTCCCAGAAGCAATCTCCGACTTTGGCTGTAGCATCAACATTATACCCGGGTACTCTATGAAAAATTCTTTACATATCCTTTATTAGAGACAACCATGTGTTTGCAGTTTGCAGATCAGGCGATAAGTTTTCCTAAAGGAATATTGAAGAACCTTTGTGTTCGAGTTGGTACCTTGTATGCCCTAGCAGACTTCGTGGTGATAGAGATTGGTAATGATGAGAGAGCACCCATTATCTTAGGGAGGCCATTCTTAAACACCTCGGGAGCTGTCATCTACGCTCGTGCTGCCAAGATCAGTTTCTACATCAAAGGGAGGAAGGAGATGTTTTTCTTCAGGAACAAGACTACACAAATCCCAGATCAATCCAGACATGAATCAAGGAAGAGGACCAACAGGAGGAACAGGAACAAGCAAGTGTGGACTGAGTCAGCTAAGATGGTCACTGCAGTTCATGGAGGCTAAGATCATTAACTTAAGTCACCGTTTTTGACCCAGAAGGACGACCCAGGAATGCCAAGCATCTATTGCTCCATAAATGGATATAACTTCTACAAGACGACTTGCGACACTGGATCGGGCGTCAACATAATGGCCGCAGTCACCTATCGGCTCTTGTTTGGAACCATGCCCCTAAAACCAACATACATTCAGCTCCAGATGGCAGATCAGACATTTTGACAGGTTAAAGGAACAGTAACTGATGTCTCGGTCAAGATAGACGATCACTTTGTCTACACAGACTTTCAGGTTATAGACATGGGAGAAGACGAATACGATCCACCCATCATCCTTGGAAGACCATTGCTCAGCACCGTTAAAGCAATCATCTACATTGGAACCGGAGAAGTCCATATGCACTTCCCCTCAGAGAAGGTACGCCATTATTTTACTGACCTAACTACATCTTTGAAGAATCTAAGCAGGTCAGAAAACGACGCAACTGCAACCAGAGGAGGCAAATCATCAAGGACGGATGAGCAGACTATGAAGGAGAAGTGGTAAGGTCAGAAGACGTAGAGTTTAAACAGAACTATCCTAAGGAGACCATAGCACCGAGTCAGGTGTGGAAAGAGAATATAACTATACATGAAGAGGAGGCGCCGCCGGAAGTACCTACTATGCCACCCAACGAATCGCAGGACAATTAAATGGAGAGTCCCGTTCGGAGGACTTAAAAACACCGAACGCCTTGCCAAGAGAATTTAAGAATCAAGAAGACTAGCAGACGGAGGACATTCTAATCGCTGTCAGAATGCTGCTGACTTTCAAATACACCTCTACCACCTGCTAGCTACATCAAGAGAAATTACGTCAAAATTTAGCTTGGGGGAGAGCACCCCCATTTATCCCGATAAGTATTTCTATCTATCTTTATATTTATACTATATTGAAATATAGATATACATAACTATGAAAAACCAAATAAAGATTTTGTGCTTATATATATATCTTTTGCTTAGTGTGTTTAATAAATAAATAAAGTGGCTATGCTAATATGTATCTAAATAAAACTCTAGCATGGATATGATGAATAGTTGCTCTGCCTAATTTGCAAATTTTAAGTTCTCTCCCATGTTTAGATATAACTGTTATAATTTAAAGCTTGCTCTAGACTTAAACTTGTGGGATCAAAACTTGATCAGAAGTCTAAGTTGTTAACGGATACGATATGGGAAGGTTAAGCTGCTGTTTATCTGTTCCTAGAGATGCTAGAATTCTGGAGAATTTTATCTTTGAAAAATCTTTAAAATACTGCATGATGAGTTCCTGTATGATGAGAGTTTAAATTCCTACCACAGCCATATATACATGCTTGCTAGACTTTGAGCCACACATTTACTATTTACCGCTTATGAGCATTGAGTGTGGTCAAGCTGTGTAGAACCTTAGGAGCTTGTCATGTGGTTAAAATCAAGATTCACTTGCACGTTCACTCATACATGCTACTTCTACTCCTGAAGTACCATCCACATATATCCACTCATTTCCATCTCCAGAACCACCCAAAAAAATATTCTACTCCTAATCCGGGAGAGAATAGCCAAAAAAATATTTCTGTTTTTCCCTTGTGAAATAAATGCTCAAGTTATCTTGTTACTACCACTTGCTATATTATCTCAAGAGATGAGTGCTCTAAAAAAAGATACGAGGAAATAAAAAGGGGCAAGTGCCCGTAACCTTGAAAGGAAAGAAAAAGTGAGACGAGAGGTAAAAATGGACAAGTGTCCGACAGTAGAATTAGGGGTACAAGATACCCACCTGAGACAAAAGAAAAAAAGAAGAGCATCTCATTCTCCTCATAAAGTTTCAGAAAGCAAGGAAGGTATGTATCCCTTCAAAGAGCAAAAGTAGAATTAGACTTTCACCATTGTTATCACCATCATCACCATACACCATTCATTCGCCACACATGCACATCTTGATTTGACTTATTGATTTGTTTCTTTGGATCCATGGTTTCACTATACAATAAATGTCTTGTAAGTATGTATACTTTATCTCCCACCTATGAGCTCTAGATATTAAAGCCTTATTAGAGTAGGGTGAGAGAGAAGGCAGTGTCACTATGCTTTATACCACAAATACCACATATATTGAGAGAAGGCATATACCATCACTGCCTTAGTAAGGATCCAGAAATACCACAAAACAGAGATCTGAGAGAGTCATACATGGAATCTCTGAGTTTTATTTGAAAATCTGCAAAAAACTCCAGAGCTATAGCTGATCAAGAATAAGAGACATGACACTTGACTAGATTGTTCTATCTTTTAACTACTCAAGACAGAAGTGACGGTTACAAGTCCCATGGTGAAAGGTAAAGTAAGTAAGTTTTAAGTCTTCACAGTTTACTCTAACTCACAAATGAGACCTTATTTAGAAGCATGTGTACCGTCAATTTTTAAGATATTGCAACAACTTCTAATCCATCGCTGAGATTATCCTTGCTCAAGGACGAGCAAGAGGTAAGATTGGGGGAGTTTGTTGACGGTCCTTAAGTATCAAATTTAATTATCAAATAAACAAAGAAAAGGACCCAAATGAAATCAACATCTAGACTTAGGGTTTTATCTGACAGAATTCCACGAGTTTTGGTGTTTGTCTATTTCTGCAGGGGGTTATCAGGAAATACGGAAGAAAGGCCCACACGTCGGGATTACATAGAGATATTAACGTGCCGCGTAATTATCTTACATCTAGAAGACTCCAGAAGATACGGGAAGGAAGCGGAGGCCGAACGGGGCCAGGCACTGGGCGCCCGCCCAGTTGCCCTAGGCGCCCGCCCCCTCTCTGAGTCCAATCAGGACTCTCTCTCGGGAGAGATCTCCACCGACCTAAAGGATCAAGGATAACCGTTCAATCAATGTCGGTTTGATCCAACGGTCCATATTCACTTTAAGGGACTATAAAACCAGACCCCCTGGCCCCTGGAGGAGGAAGCCTCTCAACCCTAATTCATTGTTCCTCAAGGGAGAAGAAGCCTCTGATCAAGATTAGAGCCACCACATCAATTAGATATCTAGATTAGCATAGCTACATAGGATTAGAACTAGAAGGAGTCAATCTTCGATTGGCTTCTGGATCTGTCAGGAGGATTCTTGGTAATTCTCTAATTGTGCTTCTAATTGTTCTTCTAATTATCTTTGTTCTTCAATATTATGAATATGACTTTGTTCTACTTCAATATATTGCTTATGACTTTGCTCTACTTGTTTATATTCAAGATTATATCGTTCTTAGTTTATCATGGTTATATACTTGGCTTAGTTAGATTGGATCTATATACATGCTTAGGATCGTATAGCGTTTATCCATCGGATCCATGGGTAAATGATAGATATTGTGTAGGCGTGGTGCTTATACTGTATTTATCTGCGATTGTACCCAATATGCCAGATCGTGGTGTAGTTCGTGATAGTGACAGCTTCATTGATTCTTATATAGTCCCCCTCTCGTGTATTGGGCTGGTAGAGCAATATTATTACAGGGGAGTGATTGCTATGTTTCTCATTTACCTTGCTAATGTCACTATGCATGGGCGTAGTCTTGTCTCGCAATGATTGCTAAGTATGCTTGCACTGACTATGATAATGCTAGACTATATAGTTGAGAATAACTTAGGAAATATTCTTGTAGTTCGTTCTAATTCCATGCTAATGACTTTCTAGAGTATCTAATTGAGGTGCTTATCATATTTATATGTGGCTAAGTTATGTTGATCAGACTAATTATCTTTGTCACTATTCATTATTTCATATATCTTTTATGTGACACCTATCCCTATATGAAAGAGTTAGATTGTTCTCAATAATATATGCAATGATAGATACTCAATCTCATATTCTATTCTGTAATCAATATTGATGATTGTTAATCCCTTCCCAGTGGTAAAAATATAAATAACGATACCTGGAATACTTCCCAGTTAAAATGCTACATCGGTATTAATCTGTGCGCTTGCAGATCCCATTCATTATTTATTTAGAAGAGCAATTGCATATTTCAATACCGCGTCTCTCATGTCATGCTGGGGATGACAACTTGGCTTAAGTGGTGTGAGGGATAGGTTTGGCATTTTTGGCACCGTTACTAGAATTAGAAAACTGTCTACTTTTGGTAATGATGTTAAGAATACCCAACAATCGTGGGGGAATACCATGGATGACAGGGCTGTCACTACCCTGCCACCTACCCCTCTACCCAAAAGATACCGGCGCATCCGCTGATCTCCGCATACCCGAGCACCTCCCCGGTGTAATTGGAAACGCCTCCTAGCCTCCCGGGACCCCAACCCTTCGAATTGACAGGCTCGGCTAAGAGTGGCCATCACAGCCCAACGAACTGTTACCCTAATCTTAATCCTTTGTCTATTCATACTAATTCAATGAACGATGAAGAACAAGGATGAACACTTCAAGAACATAGCACAAGAACTAAGAACTAGTTCATATACTATGAACAAGATATGAACACAACTATACTCTAATTCAATTGCATAATCATATAAATAAGATAAAAACTTGCTCATGGAGGAGAACTGAATTGTATTCATACCAAGAAGCTCTAAGATCCTCCAAGGAGGCAAGCTCTCCTTGCTAGCTTTGCCTTGCTCTACTACTGAATCTAAACTAAAGAACAAGTGTAGAAATGTGAGGTGTATTGCTAAAGAACAAGGATGGTTCATGGTGATCTAAATTTGGTAGGAGGTGAAACCATCCTATGCATGCCACCATGCAACTACCTAAAAAAGGTGGGACCGAGTTGCGGCCAGGGGGGTGCGCCCCCTGGCCACCGCCTTCGTGTGGTCAGTTCGTCTCTGGGCCCTGATCCTTCCCATGGTTACGGATGGATCCAGTTCGGTTTTTTGGTGGGCTTTTCCATTTATCTTTGATTTGTGTCTTTTCTGAATACGCTTTCTTGAAGTGCGCTTTCTCACGTCTTTTGCGCCTTTCCACGTGTCATACCTGAAATTGATATTTGCAACAAAACTTGTGGAATGGTTAGTTCAAAGCCCTACCATCTATTTATTTTATTTATTAAAATGATGTTTACATTTATAAGATAAGGGGTACCAACACTCTCAAGAGGACGATGAGAATCTAGATGATGTGAGAGGCACACAATTGGCTGATTGAATGAAGAATATGGATATTGGTGATTTAAGGCCTAGAGAGGTGATTAATTTTGAAGATGATAAAGATCAAGTGCTTCCTACCTCTAATGTGCAAGCTAGTGGTTCTTGTGATCAAAATCAAGCTAGTACAAGTAGTACTCAACTGCAAGATCAACAAGCTAGTATAGCATCTCATGATCAACCAAAAGCAAGCAATCAAGTGCAAATACTCCGACCAACAAATATTGCAAGAGATCATCCATTGGGCCATATTATTGGTGACATTCAAAGAGGAGTGCAAACTAGATCAAGATTAGCATCATTTTGTGAGCATTTCTCCTTTGTGTCTCACATTGAGCCAAAGATGATAGATGAAGCCTTGAGAGATGTTGATTTGGTTAATGCTATGCATGAAGAGCTTAACAATTTCAAGAGAAATCAAGTATGAGAATTAGTTGAGATGCCTAGTGATCATAATGTCATTGGTACTAGATGGGCCTTTCGCAACAAACAAGATCAAGATGGGATAGTTGTATGGAATAAAGCAAGATTGGTAGCACAAGGCTATACTCAAGTTAAAGGTCTTGACTTTAGTGAAACATATGCCCCGGTTGCAAGATTGGAAGCAATTAGGATCTTATTGGCCTATGCTTGTGCTCATAACATCAAGTTATATGAAATGGATGTGAAAAGTGCATTTCTCAATGGCTATATCAATGAAGAAGTTTATGTGAGCAACCTCCCAGTTTTGAAGATGACAAGAAACCCAACCAAGTTTACAAGCTAGAAAGGCATTGTATGGTTTGAAGCAAGCACCTAGAGCATGGTATGAGAGATCATTGAAAGACTTCTTACGCTCTAAAGGTTTTAAGATGGGTAAGGTTGACACCACTCTCTTCACCAAGAAGATTGGCAAAGACTTGTTTGTGTTGCAAATATATGTTGATGATATCATATTTGGATCAACCAACCAAGAATTTTGTGAGGAGTTTGGGAACATGATGGCTAATGAGTTTGAGATGTCAATGATTGGAGAGCTTAGTTACTTCCTTGGTCTTCCAATCAAGCAATTGAAGAATGGCACTTTTGTGAGTCAAGGCGAGTACATAAAAGACATGCTCAAGAAGTTTGGTATGGATGATGCAAAATCATTTAGCACTTCAGTGGGAACAAATGGAAGCTTAGATAGTGACACAAGTGGAAATATGGTAGATCAAAAGTTGTATCGGTCTATGATTGGAAGCCTACTCTGTGTGACCACATCAAGACCGGATGTCATGTAGTGTATGCATGTGTGCAAGATTCCAAGCCTCACCAAGAGAAATTCATTTGAAGGCAACAAAGAGAATATTTAGGTACTTGAAGCATACACAAAGTTTTGGTTTGTGGTATCCCAAAGGTGCAAAGTTTGAACTTATTGGATATTCTGATTCGGACTATGCGGGATGCAAAGTTGAAAGAAGAAGCACATCGGGCACATGTCAATTGTTGGGAAGATCACTTGTCTCATGGTCATCCAAGAAACAAAATAGTGTTGCACTATCAACCACCGAGCGGAGTACATTGCAGCCGGTAGTTGTTGTGCACAAATCCTATGGATGAAGGGAACATTGAAGGATTTTGGAATCAATTTCAACGAGGTGCCATTGCTATGTAACAATGAAAGTGTCATGAAGCTCACCAACAACCTGGTTCAACACTCAAGAACAAAGCACATAGATGTCCGCCATCACTTCATAAGAGATCACCATCAAAAAGAGGACATTTGCATTGAGAGTATAGGCACTGATGATCAACTTGCCGATATATTAACCAAGCCACTTGATGAGAAGAGGTTTTGCAAGCTAAGGAATGAATTGAACATACTTGACTTCTCAAATATGTGTTGATGCACCCCCATTATTAGACATGCCTCTCCTTCGAGCAAAGCAAGGTAAATTTGATTGACATGTCATTCATCCTTTGCTAAGGACTTATTTAGTGCATCTAGTCATTCCTTACATGTCTAAGGCTCATTCATGAAAAACAAATGAATTTGATGCTTATATGGTACCACTATTGCTTCTATGCTTCAAATGATCTAGTGGTAACATATGACATGTTCGTGGGCTTGCAATCCTAGTGTTTGATCTAGAATATGAGCTACAAGTGTTTAACTCAACATTGTCAAGATAACCCTTGCAAGGAGGTGTGAAAAAGCTTGTCATTGGATCAAATCAAGTTAAAATCTTAGGCAAGACATCTTGATTGAACCAACTTTGGGAAATGATCCTCACATAACATGGTTTCACACAACCTATCTAAAATTTTAGCTCACCTTTTGTGGTTTTTGATGAAAAAAGGGGAGAGAAGTTCCCAAAGATATGACAAAGGGGCAGAAGTACAAAGATAGGGAGAGTAACTTGATAAAAGAAGGGGCATCAATTAAAAGTTTCGAAGCACACAAGTAGGGGGAGCAAGCTCATAAAGTTGTATGATGCATTTGATGTGTGTTGACACTTGCTAACACCACTTGAATACTAGGTTGTCATCCCCAGCATGGCACTATAGTGTACTATGGTATTTATACGCACACAGATAATCCGCAAGCGCACGGATACCGTTGAAGCTTTTACCCGGTTAAAGGTTTATCGTATCCATAAGGAAACGGGAGAACCAACTACGCTCTAACTCAACCAAGATAGATAGATAGATGTAAATAGGAAAGATGGTAGAATCGAATAAGAACAATATTAAAGGTAAGATAACAGTGAGTGATAATATGGGAATAGAGAATAGAGCAATCTAGTATATGGGCGATGGTAACAGAATAGAGAGGATAACTATGGTTTATCTACTTCAAAGGGGTATGTCTATGTCTGGGACGAACCACGTGATAAGAGTACACCACAAAGGATGCTTATCCTTAGGCCGATAAACCCTACCCGTCCTGCTAATGAGAGGTGGACTATAGAGGACCAACGTAACTGTCACCTACGCGGCCTACCACACGATCCAGCAAGACAGGGGATATCCACAAGTAATCTAGATCTAAGCACCTCGCTTACACCTATACTACAACTCTAACCTATAGCGTCCTATAGATTAGAAGTACTCAAAAGAGTTGTGAACCAGAACATACATGATTAGTAATTGCATAATAAATTAGAAGTAGATTACCAGAGTCATCCCATGAGCAATCTTGATTAGAGCTTGATCATGACGAAGTACAACCGGAGGAAGAACCGACAGGCCGGCCTCTCCTCTAATCCTCCTTCGCTCTCCATCTTGCTACTATCTAGATCTACTCTAGTTTAGAGAAGAGAGGAGAGCTCTCATCTCTAAACCCTAGCTTTTGCTCGGTCTATGAATAATGAATAATGATCAAGGGGTGCCTCCTCCAGGGGCCAGGGGGTCTGGTTATATAGTCCCATCAAGTGAATATGGGCCGTTGGATCAAACCGACTTAGATTGTATGGTTTAGATTGATCCTTTAGGTCGGTGGAGATCTCCCACGAAACAGAGTTCTGATTGGCCTCGGCAGGTGGGTGGGCGCCCAGAGGAACAGGGCGGGTGCGCTGCCTCTAGCCCCGTTTTATCTCCGCTTCGGTCTCATGGCTTCTAGAGTCTTCTAGATGTAAGATAATTGTGCGGCACGTTAATATCTCTATGTAATCCCGACGTGTGGGCCTTTCTTCCGTATTTCCTGATAACCCCCTGCAGAAATAGACAAACGCCAAAACTCGTGGAATTCTGTCAGATAAAACACTAAGTCTAGATGTTGATTTCATTTGGATCCTTTTCTTTGTTTATTTGATAATTAAATTTGATACTTAAGGACCGTGAACAAACTCCCCCAAGCTTACCTCTTGCTCGTCCCTGAGCAAGGATAGACTCAGCAATGGATCAGAAGTTGTTGCAATATCTTAAAATTTTGACGGTACACATGCTTTTAAATAAGATCTCATCTCCGAGTTAGAGTAAACTGTCAAGAACTAAAACTTACTTTACCTTTCACAATGGGACTTGTAACCATCACTTCTGTCTTGAGTAGTTAAAAGATAGAACAGTCTAGCCAAGTGCCATGTCTCTTATTCTTGATCAGCTATAGCTCTGGAGTTTTTGCAGATTTTCAAATAAAACTCAGAGATTCCTTGTATGACTCTCTAAATCTCTCTTTTGTGGTATTTCTGGATCCTTACCAAGGCAGTGATGGTATATGCCTTCTCTCAAGATATGTGGTATTTGTGGTATAAGGCATAGTGACATTGCCTTCTCTCTCACCCTACTCTAATAAGGCTTTAATATGTGGAGCTCATAGGTGGGAGATAAAGTATACATACTTACAAGACATTTATTGTATACTCAAACCATGGATCCAAAGAAACAAATCAATAAGCCAAATCAAGATGTGCATGTGTGGCGAATGAATGGTGTATGGTGATGATGGTGATAACAATGGTGAAAGTCTAATTCTACTTTTGCTCTTTTGAGGGGATACATACCTTCCTTGCTTTTTGAAACTTTATGAGGAGAATGAGATGCTCTATCTTTCATTTTTCTTTCCTCTCAGGTGGGTATCCTGTACCCCTAATTCTACTGTCGGACACTTGTCCATTTTTACCTCTCGTCTCACTCTTTTTTTCTTTTGAGGTTCCGGGCACTTGCCCCTTTTTATTTTCTCGTTTATTTTTTTTCTTCTTTTTTTTCAGAGCACTCATCTCTTGAGATAATATAGCAAGTGGTAGTAGCAAGATAACTTGAGCATTTATTTCACAAGGGAAAACAGAAATATTTTTGGCTATTCTCTCCCGGATTAGGAGTAGAATATTTTTGGGTGGTTCTGGAGATGGACATGGATGGATATATGTGGATGGTACTTCCGGAGTAGAAGTAGCATATATGAGTGAACGTGCAAGTGAAATCTTGATTTAAACACATGACAAGCTCCTAAGGGTCTACACAGCTTGACCACACTCAATGCTCATAATCAGTAAATCATAAATGTGTGGCTCAAAGTCTAGCAAGCATGTATATATGGCTGTGGTAGGAATTTAAACTCTCATCATACAGAAACTCATCATGCAATATTTTAATGATTTTTCAAAGATAAAATTCTCCAAAATTCTAGCATCTCTAGGAATAGATAAACAACAGCTCAACCTTCCCATATCATATCCGTTAACAACTTAGATTACAGATCAAGGTTTCATCCCATAAGTTTAGATCTAGAGCAAGCTTTAAATTATAACAGTTATGTCTAAACTTGAGAGAGAACTTCAAATTTGCAAATTATGCAGCGCAACTATTCATCATATCCATGCTAGAGTTTTATTATTAAGATTCAGATTAGCATAGCCACTTTATTTATTTATTAAACACACTAAGCAAAAGATATATATATATATATAAGCACAAAAATCTTTATTTGGTTTTTCATAGTTTATGTATTTTAATATTCTAATATAATATAAGTATAAAGATAGGTAGAAATACTTAGCGAGATAAATGGGGGTGCTCTCCCCCAAGCTGAATTTTGACATAATTTCTCTTGATGTAGCTAGCAGGTGGCAGAGGTGTATTTGAAAGTCAGCAGCATTCTGACAGCGATTAGAATGTCCTCCGTCTGCTAGTCTT
Source organism: Sorghum bicolor (assembly GCF_000003195.3). NCBI lineage: Eukaryota > Viridiplantae > Streptophyta > Magnoliopsida > Poales > Poaceae > Sorghum > Sorghum bicolor. The sequence goes on from NC_012874.2 coordinate 24,815,700, forward strand.
CTTGATTCTTAAATTTTGTGGAGCTCAAATAGACAACAAAGCTTGTGGAACTAATTAAGTGTTAGCATAAATATCTAGCCTTCATCATGTTGAGCTTCCTCAATAAATATTACTCCCTGTTTTTATATTTTTATTTTATAAAGCAGAAAAGAAATATTTATTTTATTTTTATGCCACCACAGTGAAGGTACTTATGGGTTTTATGCCACTCGTATACTCACATGGGGCTTAGTATTTTTTAACATTTTTATTTTCTTTTCAAAATAGCATGATTAACTAATAATCTATTTAAGGAAAGTAAATAATTAAAGGGAAAAAGGGAATGCAGAAAGGATAAATATGGATAACTACCGATCTTACCTTTCGGCAAGGGTTCAATGTTTTAAGTCTTCTTAACAAGACTGCTCACCGTGTTCATTCTTCAGGTGCGTCATTTGATTCAGGTGCGGACCTTGACGTCTGCACATCTTGATACGGTGTCACCCATGTTCTTCATTTGCCCAGCAGTTCGAAGTGTAGCGTTGGCAGCTTCCTGCACAGTGTGTTTGTGCTCGTAGTGTACCTGCTCATAGAGACAAGGCAGAGATCAAGTGCATGGGTCCTGTTGGTGGAAAACACCAACAGAACCTAAAGTGTATTTGTTCTTCTCTAACCCTAAGCATAGTGAGCAAGACAAAGTTGATGGATGAAAAGTTCATGAGTGTAGCACTTATAGCATTTGTCAGATCAGATCGCTCAACCTTATGGAGAGATAATCTATCTATGTATATGTCGTTTTCTTTATATCTCTCAATGATTGAATGTGTAACATTTTAGCTCATATGATTAGGAGTGTGGGATCATGGAGGTAGTACTAAGAACAAGGATTAAAGGACTAAGCATGTTGAATTAGTTGGGTTGGTTAATCTAGAGTTGCAAATCATACATGTTTGTCTCTTTTATTTATATGAACGCTAGAACCAAGGAGAAGCTTATAAAAGTGATAGTCCAGTACCTTAAGATGTTACCTTGCTTGAAGAGTGATGGTACAGTATTATCTTATGGAAGCTTTCCTTTCTTAGTGGTTGTGCATCGTGTTTGTGGCACCCTCCATGGATCATCTCTCTATGATGAATGAGCTATGTCCTTCTTGTGCAAATTGTTAAACTTCATGTGTCACTCTCTTCGTCTCTGATGTGAGTTTATCTCAGGACTTCCCAAATCGATATTGAAAGTTTTTCTGCAGGGGTTAGTCCGACAAAAATATACCAATGTCTACACAAGCAGTTTTTAGTTCAATAACCGAACTAGACTCCATGTCTAACCAGATTAAGGAAGGCTATTTAACCTAAGCACCATGATTAATTTAAAAGCCAATAGAAGTATGTGCAGTACTTCCAAACTAACACTTACTAGTAAATAGACAAAGGTAACATGACAACATTTATAGAGATCTACTCAAGTGGAGATGAAGTAGTGTGATTAGTATTTAACAAATTGAGCATGTCTCAAAGGTAGGGACAACCAACATAGCAACATGGCAAAGGATGATTTTATGTAAAGTACTCCCCCAAGCTTGAATTCTGCAGAATTCAAGTTCGGATGAATTTAATTCAGTGTTGCATGATGATTGGTTGGACATACCTTGTACTTGCTTGTCATTCATCCGATCTTCTTGCTCCAATCCTGGAAAGGTTAGTGACAAGAATACCCGAAGGAATATTTTTACAATTATCCTTATATGCTCAATACACAAGGTAATGTTGCAAATAATTAAAAACTCATGTTACGATCTGATCAGTGCTTATTTTAGGACACCAAGCTTGTCCTTGGGAAACCATCAATTTATGTCGGCGAAGTGGTTTCCCTTCCAACGCTGACCTAAATCAAGATCAACTCAACGAGATCTGCAATATTTATTATAGACATATGCATCGACAACCGCCCTTTTAAAGTTTTTATAAATAGAAAGGAAGAGGGGGTTGGAGATCTCAAATGTGGTGATGTTGGAGAGACCAATAGATTGGGAAGATGTTGCACATGAGCATGGAGTAAACAAAGTGGCTATGAAATAAATTCCATGCTCATTAATGTTATCTTCGTCTCCAATCTGAATGTTCAGAGTTTCTCTTGGATTGGTCTCACTTATGTCCTCTTCTATAGTTGGATGAATCTCATCTTCAAAGAGAGTCAAGAACTCACCATTTGAAATTGAACCAAAGTCAGAATTCATTAAGGCTTCTTCCATATCCATCCATTCTACACATTCTAGCCATTTAGACTTGTGATCAGGAAAGGGGAGGTGTTAGAATTTTCAATATGGCTTAGCTCTCCTTCAATTGATATGTCATCCTCGACTTCTTCATAACAGGAACCAGGACCTTCTCTAAGAAAACCATTATTGCGAGGATTTGAATTATCCCTGCTTGAAGGTCTCTTATGGAACCAGAAGTCTAAACCATCAGCATCTGAAAGATTTAAGGTCAGAATTCCTTCCTCCCTTGGAGAATTTTGGGGTATTGATGGTTTAGGATCGATAGCTAAAGTTTGGAATTGAAGTGGTTGTGATCTGGCTATCGAAACTTCTTCTTCTTGTCTAGGAACAGGTTCTGTCTCTTTCTCAGGGATATAAAAGCTAGGAGACTTTCCACTTAATAAATCAATCAAATTCCAAGCTTCACTAGCAGGTAGGTGATAGAAGGATCCTCTAGAGGATGTATTCAAGGTTTGCTTATTTTCCCCATTAAGGCCCTCAAAAAAGTGAATTAGAAGAACTTCTTCTGGAATAGAAAGCTTTGGGCCAGTGAGAGTAAGGTTAATAAAGCGGTCCCATGATTTCCTAAGAGATTCTTCTTCCAGTTGTCTAAAAGAAATAATCTCACGCCGAAGTTCTGCCACTTTGGAGATTGGAAAATATTTAGAAAGAAAACTACTATATAACTCCTTCCAATCTCCATGAACACTTCCTACTTTGAGTTTGTACCAATGTCTGGCTTTTCCCGTTAAAGAGAACGGAAAGAGCTTCCATTTAAGGGTCTCATCGGACATGCCTTCTATGCGAAGGAGGTCACTGACTCGATAAAACTCTCTTAGGTGTGTGTATGGGTTTTCCTCACCTTCTCCTGAGAAAGGTTGTTTTTGAACAAATTCTATGTATTCGGGGTCTATCTCAAAACTAGATGTCATGATAGGCTTTGAAGATTTTGGTGGTTCGAGATGTGTGCCCGTAGGTCTATGAAATTCATAGATAGACATGTTTGAATTCAAGATAGACCAGAGATCAAGGATTAGACAAGAAGAAAGATTAGCAGAGATGAGGCAAAGGATAAAAGGAAAATATTTTTTTTATTTTTTTATAAAATGATTAAGCTAGTTCGTAGTCAACTCAGCAACCGTTTCCCCGGCAACGGCGCCAAAAATGCTTGTTGACACTTGCTAACACCACTTGAATACTAGGTTGTCATCCCCAGCATGGCACTAGAGTGTACTATGGTATTTATACGCACATAGATAATCCACAAGCGCATGGATACCGTTGAAGCTTTTACCTGGTTAAAGGTTTATCGTATCCACAGGGAAACGGGAGAACCAACTACGCTCTAACTCAACCAAGATAGATAGATAGGTGTAAATAGGAAAGATGGTAGAATCGAATAAGAACAATATTAAAGGTAAGATAACACTGAGTGATAATATGGGAATAGAGAATAGAGCAATCTAGTATATGGGCGATGGTAGCAGAATAGAGAGGATAACTATGGTTTCTCTACTTCAAAGGGGTATGTCTATGTCTGGGACGAACCATGTGATAAGAGTACACCACAAAGGATGCTTATCCTTAGGCCGATAAACCCTACCCGTCCTGCTAACGAGAGGTGGACTACAGAGGACCAACGTAACTATCACCTACGTGGCCTACCACACGATCCAGCTAGACAGGGGATATCCACAAGTAATCTAGACCTAAGCACCTCGCTTACACATATACTACAACTCTAACCTATAGCGTCCTATAGATTAGAAGTACTCAAAAGAGTTGTGAACCAGAACATACATGATTAGTAATTGCATAATGAATTAGAAGTAGATTACTAGAGTCATCCCATGAGCAAGCTTGATTAGAGCTTGATCATGACGAAGTACAACTGGAGGAAGAACCGACAGGCCGGCCTCTCCTCTAATCCTCCTTTGCTCTCCATCTTGCTACTATCTAGATCTACTCTAGTTTAGAGAAGAGAGGAGAGCTCTCATCTCTAAACCCTAGCTTTTGCTCGGTCTATGAATAATGAATAATGATCAAGGGGTGCCTCCTCCAGGGGCCAGGGGGTCTGGTTATATAGTCCCTTCAAGTGAATATGGGTCGTTGGATCAAACCGACTTAGATTGTATGGTTTAGATTGATCCTTTAGGTCGGTGGAGATCTCCCACGAAACAGAGTTCTGATTGGCCTCGGCAGGTGGGCGGGCGCCCAGAGGAACAGGGCGGGCGCCCTGCCTCTGGCCCCGTTTCGTCTCTGCTTCGGTCTCGTGGCTTCTAGAGTCTTCTAGATGTAAGATAATTGTGCGGCACGTTAATATCTCTATGTAATCCCGACGTGTGGGCCTTTCTTCCGTATTTCCTGATAACCCCCTGCAGAAATAGACAAACACCAAAACTCGTGGAATTCTGTCAGATAAAACCCTAAGTCTAGATGTTGATTTCATTTGGATCCTTTTCTTTGTTTATTTGATAATTAAATTTGATACTTAAGGACCGTCAACAATGTGCATTACATATGCTTGCTTGCATAGCACTATTTTTTGATACATACTTATGTGATGTTTGCTAGTTGTAAAATTAATTTATGAAATGAAAAACTAGCATGTGTAGGATAATAGTTAGATGTGCCAGCATGTTTTGTTTTTACAAGTGGTACTAGAGCCTTGTTTATAATGTTGATCTCACGAGGTATCTAGTGTTTATGTTTGCAAGAGCTATCTAACTAACCATGGTGCCAAGGATGGTGTTCAAATGGCAACTCTGATTGGTATCACGCTTCAAAGGTCATTCTTTACACCTTAGCATCATTTGGTAGTCTTTGTCTCCTATGTTTCCTATCTAAGCATATGTGCAAGCTTTCAAATCCAAACTCTTAGCACATATGTAGGGGGAGCCAATGCTACCAATTTGGGTTTATAAAACTTATCCATATCCTTTACACATGGTAAAATGCTTCGGCAAGCAACATGAACCTAAAAAGATTTTATTGAATATCTTTGTGAAAAGGTTGTCATCAATTACCAAAAAGGGGGAGATTGAAAGTCCTAGTTTGGTTTTGGATAATTGATGAAACCTATGTGTACTAACCTTTGTCATTAGTGAAATATAAGGATAGGTCGGTACACACCAAGTGATGGAGCCAGGTGATGGTCATGGTGATGGAGGTGATCAAAAGATGATATTCAAGTGCTCCAACTTGGAAAAAAGAAAGATAAAAACAAAATGGGCTCAATGTAAAGGTATTTTTATTAGGGCCATTTTGTTTTACCACTCAAGACACCTAGCGGGTGTGAGTGGATTTAGGATAGATAATTGTACTATAAAGAGGGGAAATCTTTAATTGCAATAGTTATGTAGTGCCACTAAGTGTGAGTCTCATTTGCATATACCTAGCACTTAGTGACGTGGTGAGTTGCATGAGAAAGCCTATAAAAATGATTGTGAAATGCTAACACACATGCAGATGTGTTGGCATTTCATAGCATCATCACAAAAGATAGACTAAAAATCCATCCCTGCAACAGCGCCAGAAAGCCTGTTGACTCTAGAAGTGGCAAATGGAAATACCGTAAGCATATGGTAGTCAATGTAGCTTTCACCGGGAGTATTCCAGGTATCGTATTTTCCACGAGGAACGTGAAGTGAACTAACTAGGCTCAAGGTCATCCAAAAGGTCAAGGATAGGTAAGGATAGGTAAGTGATCTCACACAGATCCTAATCTAAAGATAACTGGTAGAGAACTAGCGAGGTGGGAGGACAACGAGTGAGAAAAGACTCCTCTGACTCTAACTTTACTCCTGTGAACCAATCTAATCTAGTAGCAGACACACACTAACGTTGCTAAACTTAACTGCTTGTTTGCTGGAAGTCGACTGCAATAGGAGGACAAAACTCCTATCCAAGCGGACTTGTTTCCTATGGGCGCCTACAGATCAGACCCGACATGAATAGAACCTATTGGGAAGCAGAGGCCTGTCACGCTTCCCGCCGCCCGCTATCACGTTTGATACGGTGGTATTCAAGGGCAGGCTTTAGTCTAAGCGGACTCATTTGGAAACGTGGATGGTGTATTTTCCTAGCAAAATTTTTGTTGCTTTCTCCCAATATAGGAGAAGAGAATTTTTTTTTGGTGGATGGAAGGGTGCATGTTGCGCGCAATCCTCAGTGTAAGAATTGGCTTTATTTGGTGGGTGCAAAGTGTGTCTCAGTCTAAACATATGACTCCAATCTATGTTAAGTTCAATCCTTGACAAAACCCCAACAATAACAAGTAGCTATGGCTAAAGTATGTATTTATATATATATATATGGAGCATAAATGTTTGGCCTTGGTAGGAATTTTATAATATTTGAGGAACCATTGTTTTTAGATATTTTTCTGAATAAATTCTTTGATAATCATGCAAGCTTAGAAATAAATATAGCAGCTCTTGTCTTACTATCTCATATCTCACAACTTAGTCGTAGTTTTAGCACTTGCAACCCACAGAAAGAAATCAGGTTCATGGTGGTCTTAAGTGAGCCAAGTGATTCATACATAGAAAAATACTAAGTTGAGTGCTAGATACTAGAGAAATATTAACAGAGAAACTATTCATCATTTCCAAGAGAAAGGTGGCATGCATGGCAATATTTTTGGGATTTTTATCATATTCAAATATATATATTATTATTTTTATTCTTTGTTATTTTTTATATTTTTTAAACATGAAGCATAGAACAAACTACAATTGCAATAAATTTAAAAGAGCTAAAATACTTACCTTTGTGGGGGAGAGGATCTCCTCCAAGCTTGTCTCTTCTCATGCCTCCTCACTGATATGGTGGATAGTCATATGGATATGGTGGAGGATATGAGGGCTGCTGAGGATATGGTGGAGGGTACTGTGGACATGGGTCTTGCTGCTACTGTGGTGGCATAGGGATGAATGGAATATTTGGTGCTAGTGGCCTCTGATAGTGTGCATACATCCTGTTTAAGCTTATGTTGTGTTGGACTTGGAGATCTAGGAGGGCTTAATAGGTTTGAGTTGCAGTGTTTTGCATAGCCTCATGTCCAATGCATAGCACACCAATTTGTTGGGTTAGCATGTCCATATCAATGCGTTGAGCACGGGGCTGTGAATCCTGCAAAGAAGAACAAGATATACGGCCACTCTGGGCACCAGACCTGCGTCCCAAATGGGGCATCTGCATCCCACTAAAACTTCCCTCATAGTTACTATCATCATCATCACCTGCAGCTCGTGCTTTTGCACGTGTGGTTGGTCCTGTATGCCTCATATGTCTTTTGCACATAGGGAGTAATGGGTTGCCACTATATATTTTTAGTTCTTCGCAGGGCAACAGAATTGTTTCATGGGCATTATAAACTTTTAAAAACACAGTGTTATTTGCTCCTCCCGTAAGATATTGGCCCTTGATATAAAATCTTTTGTGCAACACAACTCTAGGAGTAGTTATGTATCTATCAAAGTTATTGAGCAGATTAAGGCGTGCACAAAATTTTGTAACCATAGAAGTAAATTCAATGGTTCACCTCCTCGGTTGGGATGATGCCCATAACCAATACATAGCCATTTCTACCACTAGTGAAATTGGAATTTTATGAACCATGGCAAAAAGGATTCTAGTGTCTATTTCTCTGACAGTTCTTATGTCATCTCGAGGGATCAAAGTTAGTCCTATCCACAGGTGCAAGAAAAGCAAGGTAGGATTGCATATGTGACTAGTACTTGGTTGCCATCCCACGTAATTTTACCCAATGATATCATACCAAAATTCTTTCTTGTTCATGTCTTAGTGGCATGCTCAATTTTAATGTTGGGAATATCAAAACCAAGACATGTAGAGAAAGCATCCCATGGAATGTCAAACTCACTATTAAGCATTTTAAAATAAATTTTCTCTTTTGTTATTCTTAGAGTGCTTAGAAATTCTAGGGTGAGAATTTTACTTCCTTTTACATTAATGTAAATACCGAAAACGTATTTCAAAATACACTGAGTCGGTTTTACGCTTTCATGTAATGGAAAACGCATTTTGCGGAGTGCGCTGATGGACTGCGGGTTTATACTTAAAAAGGGCAGGGGGTCTTTAGAAAAATTTCAAGTGAAGGGGTAAGATATGTTTCGACCCTTGATCTCTAAACCGACGGCTACGATCCACCCAGGGGAGTGACGCTGTCGACGAAAGCTAGTCGGCAGTCTACCTTGGGGTATACCCACGGTAGTAGTTTATCGGTAGACGGTGCGTGAACTACGAACTCGACGGTGACGCAAGACACGGACAAGCTTTTTATCCAGGTTCGGCCGCCGAGTTGGCGTAATACCTACGTCCTGCGTCTGGTTGTATTGATTTGTGCTGAGAGAATATGATGTCCTAGGGGGGTCCCTTGCCCCTCCTTATATAGTCTGGAGGGCAGGGTTACAGATCTAGAAACTAATCCTAGTCGGCTACAATTGCCATAGATAATTCGACATCAATTCCTATTCTAACCGACTAGAATCCTGCTTGATCTCCACGTCTTGTTTCCTTGTGCGAAACTCCGAGCTGTCGGATCAAACCTTGAACTCGTCTCGTAGTGGGCCAAGCTTCCTGGCTAAAGTCTAGCCGTAAGGGTATAGGGGTTTATACCCCCACAGCTAGTCCCCGAGCACCATGTATTGTGATGCAACACGCCGTCTTGAGCTTCTTCGATCAGCGAGGCTTGTCGTCTTCAATAAGTTGGAAAATCGCCCAAACAGTCACAACGGTTCCTTGACCAACTCGAAAGACAGTTGATCAACATTGACGTCGAAGAAACAGGTTGTTCGAAGAATGCATGGTGCTCTAGAAAAAATTTCTTTCCCGGTGAAGTGTGCCCACTTTACCTTTTTGAAAGGTAGAGGAATCAAAAAAGCAAGCAAATTCACTGCTAGGTGAAGTGTGCCCACTTAGTCCCCGAGCCTGGTAGTAGGTGACGTAGGCACGTGGTGCCAGGGTCAAAAGAAAATTCCCCAAAGTAGTTTTGAGACTGAGATGCATCGCTAGATGCATCGTACCGATGTAGTCCCCGAGCTTGCTGGAAGGCAAAGTATGAGCCTTGTAGCAAGGTCTAAAAAATTGAATTTACCAGTCCCCGAGCATGTCATGCTCGTCTGCAATTGAAAAGACCAATCGACCAGTCCCCAAGCACTTAGTGTGCTTCTTGGAATTATATGTTGCTATACTGTACGACCAGTCCCCGAGCGTCGAGTGCTCAGTGGTCGGTGCATGCTTTAAAGCTTTGAGCTGATAGACTGAGCGACCAGTCCCCGAGCGTCGAGTGCTCGGTGGTCGGTGCAGTCCTTGAAGTTCCGTGCTGATAGAATGGGCGACCAGTCCCCGAGCGTCGAGTGCTCGGTGGTCGGTGCAGTCCTTGAAGTTCCGAGCCGATAGACTGGGCGACCAGTCCCCGAGCGTCGAGTGCTCAGTGGTCGGTGCAGTCCCCGGATTGTTGACTCACTGGCGTGTGTGTCTTCTTACTTTTGAAAAGGTCTTTCCAGTTAAAGTTGACGTGACGGGGTCTCCTGACGATATGTCAGACGGATGCATGAAAAGCTGCACCTGGCAACTGTACAACCGCTCTTTGCATGGTTTGAGAAAAGGAAACCATCAATTGGTACGAAAACTCCGCCGCATTAATTGTCTATAATCATTGTAAACCGAAACGCCGCGTCCGCCGCATGGCCTGCCCACTTCCCGAGAATACAGGAAGTGGGAGAGGTGGGATCGCAGGTTTATAAGGGCCTAATAGGACCGGCTGTACCGCTTCTCCTGCCATTGCCTTCAAACCTTCCACTCTCATCTCCTGCATCTTCCTAACTCCAGCCCGCATTCGCACCTCTAATGGCGAAGAGCGACTCCAGGAAGAGGGCCGAACTGATGGCCAAGGAGTGGAAGAAGTCTCGCAGTACCACAAAATCTCTTGGTGACCTCGTCGATATGGGGCTTCTGCACGGCGCAGAGCTCGGCGGCTGGAGGGCACCGGAGGGGGAGAGCTACCCCGACCCTCGCGCCGGTGAGATCGTCGTTTTTGAAGATTTCGTTAAGAGAGGCTTTGGTGTCCCTGTTCATCCTTTTCTTCAAGGTCTTCTTTTGTACTATGAGATCGGGATTTGCAATCTGCACCCGAACTCAATTCTCCTTATTTCCACCTTCATCCACCTGTGCGAGGCCTATGTTGGCATAGAGCCGCACTTCGATCTTTTCCGGTATCTTTTCTGTCTGAGGAAGAAGGGAGCAGTTGGAGGCTCCAAGGTTGCAGGTGGAGTATACCTCAACCTTCGTGATGGGATGAAGAATCGCTACCTGCACTGCCCATGGAACACTTCCTTGACCGAATGGTACAGGAAGTGGTTCTACATCAGGGAGGAACCGGGCAGCTCCACGTTCTGCGACGTGGGATACGTTCCCGAGAAGAGGGCAAGCTGGACCGACCGCCCGGAGTTCGACGGTCCAGTGGCGGATCTCATGAAGCTGATCGACTGGTCGCGCCTAGACGGGCTTGGCGTGGTCGGCAACTTCATTTGCCGCCGGGTGATGCCCTGCCAGAAGAGGGTGCACTCGGCGTACGAGTATGCCGGAAGCGCAGACCCGACCAGGATGCGGTCAGAGATCTTGGAGAAAGCGGAGGTACAACAGCTGTTGAATGAGCTGTTTAACTTCGCGGATGGGGGCTTCATCCGTGGCAGTGATCGGGTGCAAGCCTTCAAGTTAGGACGACCAGCACCAAAGGTATGTAGCAGAGTCTGTTTGATCATTCGTATATCGTCTGCAGTTAACTCATCTCTGTTGCTTTTGCAGGTCGGTGATGTCGACCGGTGCGCAGTGTATGTATCACTGGCACCGGGGATGGAAGATCCTGTGGGAGAGGTCCCGCCAGAGGGGGACGCTGCTCGGTGTGCTCATTACACCAGCAGTGAGGAAGACCGAGCCCGCCCCGTCCCGACCTCCGAGGAGAGGGTAGCGGGGAAAAGGCCATTGCCGGCAGATCCCTTGCCGACACCGGAGCTGCCGGCAGATCTACCGGCGGAGAGCAGCCAAGCGCCGAAGCGTCGTCGGCTCGTGCGGATCGTCGACGACGACGACGAGGAGGAGGCTGCGCCGTCGTTGGTCCGACGGCCTCGGAGCCGCCCAGACACTGCGCCGGTCGCCACTGATCGAGTGGCCAGCGGCGCCGCTGCCCCGCAAGGTGTCGAGACGGGGGCACAGGTGCCGACCGGACGGGCGAGGAGGAGGTTCACCGCGACCCACCGTCGGTCAGACCTGTAAGTGTTCGACTTACGTATTTTGGACTCCTCTTTTTTTTTAAAACTTTTGTTCCTGTAGTGCGGCATCGGATGTCGACCCTGGTCAAACTGTCAGCCAGGGAGCGGGCGAGCCTGCCCGCGGTTCTGGGGATGCGGCCCCCCAGACCACAGAGCAGCCAACAGCTGCAGTCGCGCCTGGGAGCACCGAGGGGCTCCCGAGCGCGGCACCGACTACAACAAGCAGCCCGACCAGGGCTGGAGAGGCTCCCCCAACTGACTCCTCGGAGAAGGGAAGATCTCCGACGGCTCCTCCTGCCGGGGGGAGTGAAGTCCCCCCGCCGCCCCGAGCAGGAGCCTCTTCGGCTGCGGGCTCCCCAGGTCTGGTCCGAGGGACAGTAATGCCTGGGACCACCACCGGGGGTGACGCAGCACCGGAGGAGGAAACCCGGGCGGCCTCCGACGACGAGGTGGAGGAGATCGAGGGTCGTCCCCGTGATGGCCGCCAACACGTATATGTGTGGCGCCAACGCGGGGATCACTTTATCGGTCATGAGGAGGTCGCCGAGACCGAAGAGGCCGCCAGGGTGGAGCGCGCGGCCAAGCGCCTTGTCGACGAAGTCAAGGTAAGCGGCTTTTTGTACTGCTGCGCATTCTTTTGCCTTGTCTTGCTTGATCGTTATATGCTTGCTTTGTAGGACGTAATGAAAACGGCGAAGTACCGGAAACGGTGCTTTGACCAGATAGAAGGCGTCATGGCCGAGAACAAGGCCCTTGCCGCGGAGGTAGACCGGTTGCGGGCGGAGGTCGGGGAGAAGGTGGTCAAGATGAGCGCCGAAAAGGAGCGTTGTCTCGACCTCGCTCGTCGTCTGGCCGACCAGTACCGGCTGCAGGAAGGTTAGTCACACGCTCCGAGCAGTTTCGCGTACTTGTATAGTTTGCTTTGCTGACCAGTTTAGGATTCACGCAGACTTGGAGGAGGAGGTGGCGAGCCTCCAACAAGAGAAGGAGCAGCTCAGCCAACAGCTCGCCGGTGCGCAGGAGTCCGGGCGGCGAGCGGAAGAGGAGTTGGGTCGAAAAGACCGGGAGTTAGCTAGTAATGGGTGCCGCCTTGTTGGTTGCTGCCTGCCCCTTTGCTTGTCTGGTATGCCGAAAGTAACGTTTCGTTTTGTTTGCAGTGCTCAAGGTGAACACCAAAAAGCACCTGGATGACCTGATCAAGGACCGGGACTCCTGGAAGGCCAACTGTTGCAGGATCTGGAAAGGAGTGTCCCCGGTCCTAGATCTGCTCAGCCCCGAGCTCCCGGAGAGCCAGCCCCGCGCGCCGCAGTTGACCCCGGTCGAGAAGGCGCAACGGGCGTGGGACTGGCTCCAGCAGTTTGTGAAGGACGCCGGGGAGTTTGCCGGCGCGCACGTCCTCAGCATGGTGCGCGCCCACTACCCCCTGGTCGACTTGAGCAGGCTGGAGAAGGGGTACCCGAAGGAAGTCGGCCCACAGGAAGCGGACGAACTTCGGGGTAGTCTGCTGGACTTGTCGTCGACAGTGATCGGCGACATCAATCTGTGCGGGACGGCCACTCCTCCAGACCAGCCGAGCTCAGATAGGTCGGCCAGGGAGTTGTCGGGCGCGTCCGTTGCGGGAGATGGGCGGTCGACGCCTGCGGTCTCGACCAGCCAGGCGCCGGTGGCCCCGACCCCTTCGTCCGGGCAGCAGGGCCAAGCGGGTGATCAACCCGAGCAGCTAGGCCAATAAAGTAGTCTGTAGGAATAGACTAGTGTCTGCCCGTCAGGGTATTTATTGTAAACTTTGTATGTAAAGTTTGTAATAAAGATTGCTTTCTGTCATGACTGTTGTTTTGAGCGCTGTAAGAATATCTGAGTGACGTGTCACCGTATTTGTCTTGGTTGTCGCTAAGAGCATCCGTTGCAGGAGTTTTGCCGAGTGCTGTGTGTGACAAGGTATGGGCCAAAAAATAGAGAATTTCATTATCAAAAATTATAAGATACTTACAAAAGAAAGTCATTAAAAATCTTTATGGATAGAAACGTCGCAGCTTGTCGATGTGCCAAGAGTTAGGCACTCGTGTTCCGTCTGGGTATGCCAATCTGTAGGACGTAGGTCGTGTGACCTCGGTCACCACAAAGGGTCCTTCCCAGGGAGTGGATAGCTTGTGCATTCCCTCCTGGCTTGTTTTCCATCGAAGCACCAGATCGCCGACCACGAAAGAACGGTCCTTGACATTCCTGTTGTAGTATCGCCTGACTGCTGCGAGATATTTTGTTGTTCGGAGACACGAAACTAAACGCTTTTCCTCCATGCAATTGATTTCGAGTCCTCTGGCGTTGTCGGCGGTCGCCTGGTCGAAGTGCTCGATTCTAGGAGATCCGAAGTGTATGTCAGACGGCAAGACCGCCTCTGCACCGTACACCATGAAGTAGGGAGATACCCCTGTGTTTCGACTGGTCTGAGTTCGGAGGCCCCAGACCACTGCCGGCAATTCTTTCATCCATCGACCGGGTGCTCTGTCGTTTTCGGTGTACAACCTCTTCTTTAGGGCATCAACGATCATTCCGTTAGCACGTTCAACTTGACCGTTGGCACGTGGATGTGCCACTGACACATATTTTATGACTATGCCTCTGTCATCGCAGAAATCCCAAAAAGTGGTGCCAGTAAACTGAGTGCCCAGGTCGGTGATTATGCTGTTCGGGATGCCGAATCTGTGTATGATTTGTCTGAGGAACTCCACAGCCTTCTCGGAGGTTGCCTTGACCAGGGGCATGTATTCAATCCACTTGGAGAACTTGTCGATTAACACGAAGACAAACTTAAAATTGCCCGGGGCTGGTTTAAATGGTCCGATCATGTCAAGCCCCCAGCTAGCAAAGGGCCAAGACGCCGGGATGGTTTGAATTTCATGGGCAGGTACGTGGGTCCTCTTAGCGAAAAACTGACATCCTTCGCAATGCCGAACCAGTTTTTCTGCGTCGCTGACCGCGGTTGGCCAATAAAAACCTGCTCGGAAAGCCTTTCCGACCAGCGTTCTAGATGCGGCGTGGTTGCCGCAGGATCCGGCGTGTATGTCCTCCAAGAGCTTGATACCATCATCTTGGGGTATGCACTTGAGCAGTACTTCGGAGCTTGCGTTTTTCCGCATGAGTTTTCCGTCGAACAGGATGTAGTTCTTTGATCGTCAGATGAGACGCTCGTTCTCTCTTTTGTCCTGAAAACCTGTCCCGTCTGAGATGTATTTGATGAACGGAATACGCCAGTCACGCCCACCGGTTGTCGGAGTGGCGTCATCTATGAGCATTGCCTCGGTGGGTTGCTTGTCGACCAGGGGGGAGCTTACGCTCGGCTCATGGATGTCCTGGACGAAAATACCCCGCGGGATTTGGGCCCGAGACGAGCCTAACTTTGACAACGCATCTGCTGCTTGGTTCTTATCCCGGACCACGTGGATGTACTCTATGCCATAGAAGTTAGTTTCCCATTTGCGAATTTCTTTGCAGTAGAGATCCATCTTCTCGTGGGTTGCGTCCCATTCCTTGTTGAGCTGGTTGATGACCAAAGCGGAGTCGCCATAGACATAGAGGCGCTTGACCCCCAGTTCAACGGCTAGTCGTACGCCTTGTAAGCATGCTTCGTATTCGGCGACATTGTTTGACGCCGGAAAAAGGATCCGAAGGACGTAGCGGAGTTTGTCCTTGTTGGGCGATACGAACAATATCCCAGCGCCTGCACCGTTGATGTTCAAGGACCCATCAAAGAACATTGACCAGTGGTCTGAGACATCTGGAACGGAAGGCTCGTTGAGATCCGTCCATTCGGCAATGAAATCGACCAGGGCTTGAGACTTGACGGTGGTGCGACTCTGGAACTCTAGGGAAAATGGACATAATTCCATTGCCCATTTCACGATCCTGCCATTGGCGTCTTTGTTGCGCAGGATGTCCCCGAGAGGAAAGCTGGTTGTCACCAGGACTCGATGGCCGTCGAAGTAGTGCTTCAGCTTTCTTGACGTTATCAGGATGGCGTATATAAGCTTCTGTATTTGTGGGTACCTGGCCTTGGATTCGTTTAAAACTTCGCTTATGAAGTAAACGGGTCTCTGGACCTTGAAGACGTGACCTGGTTCATCTCGCTCGACCACTATTGCCGTGGAAACAACCCTGTCGGTTGCAGCAATGTAAAGGAGTAGGTCTTCATTGGGCTGAGGCGCTGTGAGGACAGGCGGTGAAGTGAGGAAGGTCTTAAGCTGAGTGAACGCAGCGTCGGCTTCCTCTGTCCAAGAGAATTTTTCTGACGCTTTTAGTAGTTTGAAGAAAGGGAGGCCTTTTTCTCCCAGCCTTGCGATGAAACGACTGAGGGCGGCCATGCATCCGGTTAGCTTCTGAATATCCTTGACGTTCTTCGGTGGTCGCATGTCGAGTACGGCTTTGACTTTTGAAGGGTTTGGTCGTATGCCGTCACGACTGACGACGTTGCCGAGCAGTAGACCGGAAGGAACGCCGAAAATGCATTTCTTGGGGTTGAGCTTCCACTTGTACCTATTGAGTGCCTTGAAGGTTCGGTCTAAGTTGTCGATTAGGGTGCTCGCGTCCCTTGTTTTTACAACCACGTCGTCCACATAGGCCTCGACGAGGTCATCGCGAATCTCGTCGTGGAGGCATTGCTGGATGGCCCTTTGATAAGTGGCTCCGGCGTTTTTAAGTCCGAAAGACATGGTAGTGTAACAGTATGCGCCGAAGGGTGTGATGAAGGATGTTTTGATCTGATCTTCTTCCTTTAACGAGATCTGGTGATAACCAGAGTAGCAATCTAGAAAGGAGAGGAGTTCGCATCCGGCCGTTGAGTCGACCACCTCGTCGATGCGAGGAAGACCAAAAGGATCTTTAGGACAGTGTTTGTTGAGATCGGTGTAATCAACGCACATTCTCCATTCATTATTATTTTTGCGTACGAGAACCGGATTGGCGAGCCAATCGGGATGATGCACTTCTTTTATGAATCCGGCTGCTAGAAGCCGTGTTATTTCTGTCCTAATAGCCTCCTTTTTGTCACGAGCGAACCGTCGCAGTTTTTGCTTGATTGGTCTTGCGGTCTTCGAGACGTTTAAGGATTGCTCGATCAGGTTTCGTGGGACACCGGGCATGTCTGCGGGTTTCCATGCAAAAACGCTCACGTTGTCCCTTAGAAACCTGACGAGCGCGTCTTCCTATTTTGGATCCAGGTTAGCCCCGATGAGGGCTGTCTTCTCGGGGTTGCCTTCGACCAGCTGCACTTCTTTGTACTCCTTGGATTTCGAATTCTTTCTGGCTGTCTCCTGCTCAGGTAATCGGAGCTGGTCGGGAGGCAGCTGTGCGGCTTGGCTTGCTGTTTCCGCCATGCGGATTGAGAGGTCAATTGCCTCGGTGATCTTGAAGCTTTCTTCTTCGCAGGTGTACGCCGTGTAGACGTTGCCTCTGACGGTTAGGACACCCTTCTCCGTGGGCATCTTAAGCACTAGGTATGAGTAGTGCGGGACTGCCATGAACTTTGTCAGCGATGGGCGGCCCAGTATGGCGTGGTAGGTCCCGTCGAAGTCCGCGACTACGAAGTTGATGAACTCCGTCCGGAAGTGATCGGGTGTGCCGAATTGGACAGGCAATGTTATCTGTCCGAGGGGCACCGAACTTTGACCTGGCAAAACGCCCCAGAATTGGGCGTCGTAAGGTTTTAGTTGCGCCGGTGATATCTTTAGGGCGGGCAGGCTGTTGCGAAAGAGAATGTCGATGGAGCTTCCCCCGTCCACGAGCACGCGCTCGAATCTGATGCTATTGATGCAGGGATCAAGAATCAGTGGGAAACGTCCCGGCTCTGGGATAGCGGCCCACTGGTCCTTCCTGCTGAACGAGATCTCCCTGTGGGACCACGCGGGAAATTTTGGATCTGCGATCAGCCCGTCCGTGCTGTCTATGTTGAGGCAGGCTCTCTTTAACAGCTTTCTTTCTCGCTTGGACTCAGTGGAGACCTTGCCCCCGAAAATGGAGTGGACCACGTCGGTGGGGCTGACGTATTGGTGTCGGGGGTCCCTGTCTTGATCCTCATCCTCATCTTCGTGGTCGTGCCCGTCGCGTTTGTTATTTTTCTTGGCGGAGTCCTCTTGGGCGGCCCGCCGTGTATAGATACTTTTGAGGACGCGACACTCTTCCATGGTATGGTTAGACTTTGGGTGTAGCTGGCACAGTCCCTTCAACGTTTTGTTGTAGTCGTCTTGGTAGTCCCGTCGTCCGTTGGGACGTTTGACCGTATTTACTTCGTGGTCGTATTCACGAGGGCGCTTTCCTCTGAAGTCGTCGCGGCTGTCGCGCCGCCGATCCCAACCCTCTCGGTGATCGCGGTTGTCGGAGCGGCGGTGATTTCTGTTGTAGTAGCGACCACGACCGTCATCCCACCGAGAAGGCTGGTCGGGGCCTCTCGCGTCGTCTCGGATTAGTTTTTCTGCGTCATCAGCATCGGCGTAGTTTTTAGCCGTGGCGAGGAGCTCTGCTACCGTTGATGGGCGTTTACGCAGCAGCTTGTTCCTCAGCGCTTCATGGAAACGCAAGCCCTTGATAAAGGCTGATATGGCCTCGTCGTGAGAAATCTTCGGGGTTTTGAGGCGCATATCCGAGAATCGTCGGATGTAATCGCGCAGAGGTTCATTCTTCCTGTCTCTTATCCTTTCAAGGTCATACTTGTTCCCGGGCTGCTCGCATGTGGCGATGAAGTTGTCGATGAAAGCCTGTCGTAGCTCTTCCCAAGATTCGAAGGAGTCCTCGGGCATGCCGAGAAGCCACTGATGACCAGCCTGGTCGAGGACTACGGGGAAGTAGTTAGCCATGACGTGCTCATCTCCTGCCGCTGATCGGACGGCGATTTCATAAAGAGTGATCCAGTTCTCTGGATTTTCCTTGCCGTCGTATTTTTTAAGTTTTTCGAGCTTGAAATTGCGGGGCCACACGACCTGGCGGAGGTGTGAGGAGAACTGCCTTAGGCCCGGACCGTGGGTCGCGTCGTACTCGATGCGGCGCAGGTTTTCGTGGACTGCTCTCTCTGCGGCGTGCCTGTTGATGCGGTCCCGGGCATCTTTGGGAGGGATGTTGTGGCGGAGATCCCTGTGTTGATCTTCTTCTTCTTGGCCGCGTACACGGTTCTGCTGGCGGCGGCCATCGGCGTCCCGACCACCATCGTCGCGCCGTGAGTCCCCTCGACGGTTGTCGGGGGAGCGGCTGCGGCGGCGCCTGCTGGGTGAGGCCCGGCTGCGATTAGTCTGGTCGGAGGCGGCTTCCGTATAAGAGACGTCCTGGACTCTCTTGAGCAGAGTGGCTGTCTGTCCCATTGCGGCGATCAGGTGTGCTCGGATACTGGTCCGGACTCCCTGGCATTCGGGGGTGTCAGGAAGCCGATCCAGGTTGGCCATGGCGACAGCCACGTTGGCGCTTGGCGTTTTGTAGACCGGCTGGTCCCCGACCATGTCAAAGGCATCGTTGAGGTTACTTGGTGGCATCTGTTGTTGCTCGTCCGCACGCCGTCGGGCGCGATCGGCGTTACGCTGTTCGCGGAGTTGCCTCTGGTCATCTGTTTCTCCATCAACGGCCGGTTCGTCGGCGCTGACATTGAACACGATATCCCCTCGCCGGGGGGGGGGAATATCGGGAATCGGTCGAAACCCGGAGGGTGTGAAGGAAAATCCAGGTCGTAGCCCTCGTCTTCGGTGTTTATAACCTTGGTGGGGACGGAGCCGGTGCTTGAGTTGGTGCTGGAAACCTGGCCGTCCCGTAGCTCTCGGATTGTCACCATGTTGACATGGTGACGATTGTTCCTTGTCGGCGACCAGCCCGCTTTGCTGAAAACGGATTGGACATGCTGTGAGTAAACAGAGGCCGAGTTATTCAGGCCGCAAGGATAGTCTCCCTTTTTGAGCTCGACGGATCGTCCTGAGGGGGTTGAGGTTATCGTCAGGGATGTTCCCGGCCGTTCGTGTGTGGTGACACGAGTTGGCCGGCGGGATTTCGAAAAATCTGCTCGAGCGGCTTGGTCGGGCCGGCGCAGAACTCCATCTATTAGTTGGGAGACTTCGAGCAGCTTGGAGTCGGCGCGATCGAGCGCTTGGAGGAGGTCCGAGCAGTCGATCTCCTTTCCCTTGTAGAGTGGGAACGGTGGTCGGGAGCTTGGTGCCGTCATGCGTGTGGTCGGAGACGGCGTGATCTCAGATTGGATCTGGATCTCTTTCGGAACCGTGGTCGGGAAGCCGCCGCTGCACGTCGTCCACGTGATCTGGCCGACGGTGAACGTGAGGCCTTCGGGCACGGTCGCGGAAGCTGGGATCGTGACCATCTTGTTCGCCGGAAAAGTTGCACGCACACCCCCTACCTGGCGCGCCACTGTCGACGAAAGCTAGTCGGCAGTCTACCTTGGGGTATACCCACGGTAGTAGTTTATCGGTAGACGGTGCGTGAACTACGAACTCGACGGTGACGCAAGACACGGACAAGCTTTTTATCCAGGTTCGGCCGCCGAGTTGGCGTAATACCTACGTCCTGCGTCTGGTTGTATTGATTTGTGCTGAGAGAATATGATGTCCTAGGGGGGTCCCTTGCCCCTCCTTATATAGTCTGGAGGGCAGGGTTACAGATCTAGAAACTAATCCTAGTCGGCTACAATTGCCATAGATAATTCGACATCAATTCCTATTCTAACCGACTAGAATCCTGCTTGATCTCCACGTCTTGTTTCCTTGTGCGAAACTCCGAGCTGTCGGATCAAACCTTGAACTCGTCTCGTAGTGGGCCAAGCTTCCTGGCTAAAGTCTAGCCGTAAGGGTATAGGGGTTTATACCCCCACAGACGCCGACGGCGGCTGGCCGGAACAGGGTTTCCCCGTGGCGGCGCCATGGGAGAGCTCGCCGGAGCTTTACCAGATCCCGTTTCCGACCTTGGTTTTTGATGGGATTAACACAGGGAGATAGAGAAACTTCATGCGAACTTACCTAGGGCACCCAAATGAGCCAGAAGACCCTGGGGAAGATCGGCGACGCGAGGTGGGGGGTCGAGGCGCTCTGCGAAGTTCGGCGAGCATTAGATTGACACAGAACGCGAGAGAGGAAGATAGGAAGGGCTCAGGGGCATCGTTAGTCAACCACGAAGCTCGGCAAGGCCTCGATTGTGGTAGAGCGAGCGCGAATTGTGTGAACCACTGCGGCGACATCCTCCGCTTCTCGGCGAGATCTGAATAGCGATGATGGAGTTGGTTAGGGCTTTGCGAAGGCACGAGGATAGGAAAACAAAGGCGTGGGAAGGGTCTGGAGCTTTATAGGTTACGGGGTTAGCCAAATCCCGTGGAGGCCGGGATTGGATTGCCGTGATGGGAAGGAAATCCTGGGAAGTTGTATTGAGTTGCGTCGCCCTGAGTCCATCTCGGTCACGCCTCAAGGTAGAAGTAGAGAAAGGGCCACCGACGAGTGGGACCAGGCGGCAGTGAGGGGGGTGACAGGGCCCGCGTGCCAGTGAGGGGGGGGGGAAGGGAAGAGGGAGGGCGCGGGGCTAGGGCGGGGTCTTTCTTGGGCCGGTTGCGCGCATAGAAGAGCTGGGCCTCGGTTGCTGGGCCACCAGGCCGAGGGAGAGGTGGGTGGCATGCTGGGCCAGTTGCTGGCCAGCTTGGGCCGAGCGCGGAGTCTGGGCAGGGAGAGAGGAGAGAGAGGAAGTTTGGTTGGGCCTCTCGGGCCAAAACAGGGAGAGAGAGAGAGCCTTTTCTCTTTTTTTTCTTTTTATTTCAAAGCCTTTTCAAAACAATTTAAAAAAAATCAATTTGAAAATATTTTGATTTTTTTTGCCCAAATTCACACAATACAATGAAAATAAATGCTCCAAAATGAATGCTCAAACAGGTTGCTAAATCCTATGATAAATTTTAATTTCATGATAACTTTATTTTCCCTATATTTCCATGAGCACAAAAATACAATAATTAAATCAATTTAGCTTTATTTCCAAAGGACAAATTTTTAGGGTGTTACAAATCTACCCCCCTTAAAATGAATCTCGTCCTAGAGATTCGAAAGAGACACGGATTCCAAAAGGGAGACAAGAACAAGATCTTGATATATATTTCAACTTCACAACTTGTATTCCAAAGTAAACACTTATGTCTCGGGATCACAATGTGTAAACAAAACATCCATAAAATGTCTGTTATTCATAGCTGATTAAAACCCATCTTGACTACCAACTTTTTGACTAATACAACTCAAAGATATGATAAATTAGCATGGGTATGCCTCCTCAGGTAGGAGTGGACCACCTTGATACTCAATTCTTTTCCCTGATGGTGCAGTTAAGAAAATTTTACACTGGGTAGCATAGATCACTGCCTTGTGTGCACATAACCATCTATTGCCAAGAACCAAAGGAATATTGAGTGACTCTAGCACAATGAGGTTTACAGTGAAGTTTTCCTTCTTTTTGACAAGATTGATATTTAAGCAAACCTGATCTGCCTGTTTTTCTCCCTTTGGGGTCTGAACTAACAAAGGCTTTCTCGTCGGGCACTTCACCCGTTCGATTGTCTTTACCATGTCGGCGGAAATAAAAGAATGCGAAGCACTTCGGTCAAACAGAGCAAAAACTAGCACTGAGTCCACTTGAATATAGCCTCCCACCACTTTGGTGGCTCCTTGAATGTTATGCATATCCACATTGTTTAGTCTTCCATTGATATAATTTCGCTGTACTTTATTTCCAAGAGCAGGCTTCTTACGAGCTTTCCTTTTACGCTTCCGTCGTTGTGGATTTTGATTTGATTCATTGTCAACTTGCTCTTCCATGTTATTATTTTGATAACACTCAGCTTTGTCATACTCATAGCATCTTTCTTCAAAAGCAAGATGATCATATTCTTCTCACCTATCCATGAGAGGCGTCATATTATGCTCCGAATCCATGGGACACTACACTCCCTGTCATCAAGTGACCAACGTCAGTAACACGGCAAGGATAGATGATCATAATCATAGGATATCTCAAAAGACGATTATCACTTAAAAATGCATCATCCTGTGATATCAGGGTACTACCCCCCTTAAAATGAGATTGATTGGGGGACACTAGGGACTACTTCTCCTATCCTTTTTAGACACTACACATCATATAGTCTTTTAAATTCGCTGTACCGAGTCTCTTGATCCAAGGTTAGTTTCATCTCTAAGTTCCAATTATCGGTACCTTTATCACAATCAAGTTGTTTCACTCCCATATTGTACATATAACTTCATAACCTTTGGTGTCATCTGATCCTCATAAACATAACTCTCGATCCATGAGTTTCAGCAATGACATATATCTCAATTAATATTCTCTAAATGGGAGGATATCTTTACCAAGCACTTGTGATCCTAATAGATGTTCCAGTCTTTAACCACTTCTTCTCCTTGTAGCTTCTTTATTTGGGCTACCCCCCTAAAGAAAAGTCAACTAGGGGGCACAAGAAAGGTAGCTTGCATGTTTTCCAGGCAGGTTAACTAACATTGAGAACTTTTGACATCCCAAAGAACTTATGTGCAATGGAGCAAACAGGTATCCTGAAATTTTCTCGTGATATGAAAAACGCCAGCGTAGTTAAATACATATAACTCTTATTCTGTTAATCCAACAGAGTTATAGCTTATACCGTTAGAAAACATATGAAATTCTCTACCACTTTCATATAGAAGACCTCCTTAGGTTCTGTCTTTAAGCTTAAGTAAAATAGCCAAATATAATACCCATTCTGACAATGTCTCAGCAAAGGTGCAGTAAGTTACAGAAATTATATCTCGAGCTACTTAACTCATCTGGATATGATCCTTACATTTTGGAAAAGCTTAGGAAAGCCTCTACAACTTTCGTATACCATGTTTTCCCACATTCTGTCTTTAACTTGGCCGAAAATAGGGAATACCAAAACTGTCCAGACTTTGATACAGAACATAAACATCCAAGTGTAAATGTCATATCTCAGGTTCTACTAATCCAAATTAGTTCCAGCTTATACTGCTGGAAAGCAAAGTAAATTGTCTACATCTTTTCTATAGAACACTTTTCCAAATTCTATAGCTACATTTGTCTCAAACAGTAAGCAACCAAAACTGGTCCAGGTTCTTGACAGCACAGTTGTATCATCTTGTGATTTTTGTAACTTCCAAACCATAATAGCTATGAGGGTGATTCTTGTGGTAAGAGAAAGATCTTGAAGTCTAGTTGTTCCCAGAAAAATTTGGTAAACTTGCACGACCAGATCTTGATATACACCATGATTATTGCAGACTGCTCCAGAAATCGGCAGAAGATAGAAACAAGATATAACCAAACCCAACTACTTATGTCATTACTCCTTATGCCTTAGTCCTATAAACTAAATGATATTGTGGAGAAATCCCACAAAATCATTGCACTCATTACAAATATCCAAATCAAGCATAAGCATAATGACAAAACAACTAAGCATTAAAGGTTCACACTTCACTCAACTTGCGATACTATCGTTTTCTTCTTAGTAAGGGTAGAGATCCTAAAATTATCTTTCAACTACGTAAGCAGGTGGTAAGAGAAGATTCTAAAAGCTTATCAAATCAAGAGTGAAGATGAGAACAAGTACTTTTAAAATAAGCAACAAGGTAGAGACAAATAGCAAGGATAGGGATATAGTATGGATGAAAATACCAAGGTTTATAGAGCAAGGATTTTATGACAATTCCAAAACATTAAGATGACAAATTTCTAACTAGGCTTGCATCCTACAGCCAGCATTGCTCTGATACCACTTTGTAATACCCGATTTTAAGGACAAAACCAAATATGCACCATATGTGAGTTTTAAAAGTCAAATCTCACATATAGCTACAAATAAGGGGTAATATCAAAAGACAATGCATAAATTATATAACATACTTAGTATAAAAGAGATAACCTTTAGTAACAAACAGCGGATAGATAACGCCAACTTCGGGTATTAACTCCACTCTACAGGATCCAACTGACTGGTTGACCACAAGCCTAAACTTCTCCTGAGGTTTGGGGGAAATAGCAAGAGTGAGTCCATGTCGAACTCCACAAGTATAGCAACTAGATTGTATAGCTCCCACAATCTCATGATCAATGTGACATAAATAATGTAAAGCATTAAACAATAAAAAATGAGCATATTTAACACACAAGAATCATCACCCTTGATGTAGATGTCCCCAAGGCCGCTCCTGACCGTGAGCTCGGCTAGTATACTAGTTTTTAACCCTCTGCAGAGGTTGCACATCTTTACCCATGAGTCATGATTTAACCTTTCGCCCGAGGTAGTTAATCTCTTAACCCCCTTCCTAGGGAGGTCGGCAGGGATCACTATGAAGTGTTTCAAAGGTTCGTCTAACAAGTTAGGGCCGCTTGGTTCCATTAGTCAGTCCGTGTGATTCACCCGCAGGAATCCACGGTCTACTATTCCCCAATTGCGCCACACGGGTAACCGCTAACGAGCTAGAAAAGTTACTCATACTTAACTAAAACTAGAGCCATTATAGCCCTCATGGTTGCACTGTTGTACCGGGTGATCACGTACAGATAAATCATCAAGTCGCTAAAAAGTCATTTTTATCGTTTATTACTTATCATTAATCTAGCCACAGGATCATGGTCACAGAAATAAAATCCAAATGCTATACTTGCCTTAATCCAATTGCTCTTGCTTATCTCTTTGGTCCTACTGGTCTCACTTGTCCAAGGCTCTGATCTTGATCAACAAAAACTGCTTTCCGACTAAACTCGATCATCGATCATCAACACACAAACAACCGAAGAAAACATACATGAAGCAAACAAGGCTACAATTAGAACATTACACCAAACAGTGGTAAATCAAAGATAAAAGTTTATGAAAATATTCTACGCATCACTACGATTTCATAGACGTAAAGATCACGAAAATCGAAATTAAAACGTAGAAGATATGGATTTTCTAAGATTTTATATAGAAAAGTAATTAATTAATTAAGGACACGGAATTAAAAAGTTTCAAACTGGTGAATTAAGTTTATTAACATGTAGAGTTCATTATTACGGATCCAACAAAATTTGAATGGACCAAATCGGATTTAAAATGAACATTCTATGACTAAAACAAAATCAATGGCAGTTCTGTAAATACAGAAAACGTATTTCAAAATACACTGAGTCGATTTTACGCTTTCATATGATGGAAAATGCATTTTGCGGAGTACGCTGAGGGACTGCGAGTTTATACTTAAAAAGGGCAGGGGGTCTTTAGAAAAATTTCAAGTGAAGGGGTAAGATCTGTTTTCGACCCTTGATCTCTAAACCGATGGCTACGATCCACCTAGGGGAGGGACGCCGACGGCGGCTGGCCGGAACAGGGTCTCCCCGCGGCAGCGCCATGGGAGAGCTCGCCGGAGCTTTACCAGATTCCGTTTCCGACCTCAGTTTTCGACGGGATTAACACAGGGAGATAGAGAAACTTCGTCCGAACTTACCTAGGGCACCCAAATGAGTCGGAAGACCCTCGGGAAGATCGGCGACGCGAGGTGGTGGATCGAGGCGCTCTGCAAAGTTCGGCGAGCACTAGATTGACACAGAACGCAAGAGGGGAAGATAGGAAGGGCTCAGGGGCATCGTTACTCAACCACGAAGCTCGGCAAGGCCTCGATTGCGGTAGAGCGGGCGCGAATTGCGTGAACCACTGCGGCGACGTCCTCCGCTTCTCGGCGAGATCCGAATAGCTATGATGGAGTTGGTTAGGGCTTCACGAAGGCACGAGGATAGGAAAACGAAGGCGTGGGAAGGGTCTGGAGCTTTATAGGGTTCGGGGTTAGCCAAATCCCGTGGAGGCCGGGATTGGATTGCCGTGATGGGAAGGAAATCCCGGGAAGTCGTATTGAGCTGCGTCGCCCTGAGTCCATCTCGGTCATGCCTCAAGGTAGAAGAAGAGAAATGGCCCCCGACGAGTGGGACCGGGCGGCAGTGGGAGGGGTGACAGGGCCCGCGTGCCAGTGAGGGGGGGGGAAGGGAAGAGGGAGGGCACGGGCCTAGGCCGGGGTCTTTCCTGGGCCGGTTGCGCGCATAGAAGAGCTGGGCCTCGGTTGCTGGGCCACCGGGCCGAGGGAGAGGTGGGTGGCGTGTTGGGCCAATTGCTGGCCAGCTTGGGCCGAGCGCGAAGTCTGGGCAGGGAGAGAGGAGAGAGGGGAAGTTTGGTTGGGCCTCTCGGGCCAAAACAGGGAGAGAGAGAGAGCCTTTTCTCTTTTTTTCTTTTTATTTCAAAGCCTTTTCAAAACAATTTAAAAAAAATCAGTTTGAAAATATTTTGATTTTTTTTGCCCAAATTCACACAATACAATGAAAATAAATGCTCCAAAATGAATGCACAAACAGGTTGCTAAATCCTATGATAAATTTTAATTTCATGAAAACTTTATTTTCCCTATATTTTCATGAGCACAAAAATACAATAATTAAATTAATTTAGCTTTATTTCCAAAGGACAAATTTTTAGGGTGTTACAAAGACGCACGTGACGCATCACCATGAAACGGGGAGTTGATTGTTGGTACCCCTTATCATATTAAACAGATGGTAGGGCTTTGAACTAACCTTTCCACAAGTTTTGTTGCAAATATCAATTTCATGTATGACACGTGGAAAGGCGCAAAAGACACGAGAAAGCGCACTTCAAGAAAGCGTATTCAGAAAAGGTGCAAATCAAAGATAAATGGAAAAGCCCACCAAAACACCGAACTGGATCCATCCATAACCACAGGAAGGATCAGGGCCCATAGACGAACCGACCACGCGAAGGCGGTGGCCAGGGGGGCCCACCAGTGGTGCGGTCGTACCCTGGTGCGGGCGCACCCCTGTGGCGACAACTCGGTCCCACCTTTTTCAGGCGGGTGCATGGCGGCATGCATAGGATGGTTTCACCTCCTACCAAATTTAGATCACCATGAACCATCCTTGTAGGGCTATAAATAGATGGCTCCACACCATTCAACACACACACCATCATTTTGAGCAATACACCTCACATCTCTACACTTGTTCTTTAGTTTAGATTCAGTAGTAGAGGAAGGCAAAGCTAGCAAGGAGAGCTTGTCTCCTTGGATGATCTTAGAGCTTCTTGGTATGAATACAATTCAGTTCTCCTCCATGAGCAAGTTCTTATCTTATTTATATGATTATGCAATTGAATTAGAGTATAGCTGTGTTCATATCTTGTTCATAGTATATGAACTAGTTCTTAGTTCTTGTGCTATGTTCTTGATGTTCGAATTAGTATGAATAGACAAAGGATTAAGATTGGGGTAACGATTCATTGGGCTGTGATGGCCACTCTTAGCCGAGCCTGTCAATCTGAAGGGTTGGGGTCCCGAGAGGCTAGGAGGCATTTCCAATTACACGGGCGAGGTGCTCGGGTATGCGGAGGTGGCAGGGTAGTGACAGCCCTGTCATCCCTGGTTGTGGGGGTATAAACCCCTATACCCTTACGACTAGACTTGGGCCAGGAGGCTTGGCCCATTACGAGACAAGCTCAAGGTTTGATCCGACAGCTCGGAGTTTCGCGCAAGGAAACAAGACGTGGAGATCAAACAGGATTCTAGTCGGTTAGAATAGGAATTGATATCGAACTATCTATGGCAATTGTAACCGACTAGGATTAGTTTCCGATCTGTAACCCTACCCTCCGGACTATATAAGGAGAGGCAAGGGACCCCCCTAGGACATCATATTCTCTCAACACAAATCAATACAACCAGACGCAGGACGTAGGTATTACGCCAACTCGGCGGCCGAACCTGGATAAAAAGCTTGTCCGTGTCTTGCGTCACCATCGAGTTCGTAGTTTGCGCACCGTCTACCGATAAACTACTACTGTGGGTATACCCCAAGGTAGACTGCCGACCAGCTTTCGTCGACAGTGGCGCGCCAGGTAGGGGGTGTGCGTGCAACTTCTCCGGCGAACGAGATGGTCACAATCCTAGCTTCTGCGACCGTGCCCGAAGGCCTCACGCTCACCGTCGGCCAGATCATGTGGACTACGCGCAGCGGTGGCCTCACGACCACGGTTTCGAAAGAAACTCAGATCCAATCTGAGATCACGTCGTCTCCGACCACTCGGGTGACGGCACCGAGCGCCCGACCACCGTTCCCGCTCTACAAGAGAAAGAAGATCGACAGCTCGGACCTTCTTCAAGCGCTTGATCGCGCCGATTCCAAGCTACTCGAAGCCTCCCAACTAGTAGATGGAATCCTGCGCCAGCCTGATCAAGCCGCCCCAACGGATTTTTTCAAATCCCGCCGGCCAACTCGTGTCGTTACACATGAACGGCTAGGAACGTCTCTGACGATAACCTCAACTCCCTCAGGACGATCCGTCAAGCTCAAGGCTAACCCGGATGAAGATTATCTTTGCCGCCTGAACAACTCGGCCTCTCTCTACTCACGGCACATCCAATCCGTTTTCACCAAGGCGGGTTGGCCGCCAAAAAGGAACAGTCAATCTGCTCGTCACAACGTCAACATGGTGACGATCCGCGAACTACGGGATGGCCAGGCTTCCAGCACCAATTCGAGCACCGGTTCTGTCCACACCGAAGTTATAAACTCCGAAGACGAGGACTACGACCTGGATTTGCTTTCACATCCTCCGGGTTTCTCTCGTTTCCCGGTATTCCCCCCCGGCGAGGAGACATTGTTTTTAACTTCAGCGCCGACGAGCCGGTCGTTGATGGAGAAACAGACGAGCAAAGGCAGCTCCGCGAGCAGCGTAACGCCGATCGCGCCCGACGACGCGCGGATGAGGAACGACAAATTCCACCACATAATCTCAGCGACGCCTTTGATATGGTCGGGGACCAGCCAGTCTACAAAACGCCAAGCGCCAACGTGGCTGTCGCCATGGCTAACCTAGATCGGCTCCTCGATACTCCTGAGTGCCAGGGAGTCCGAACCAGCGTCCGAGCGCACCTGCTCGCCCCAATGGGACAGACAGCCACTCTGCTTAAAAGAGTCCAGGCCGTCTCTTATACGGAAGCCACCTCCGACCAGACTAATCGTAGCCGGACCTCACCGCCTCCCAGCAGGCATCACCGTAGCCGTTCCCCCGACAAGCATCGAAAGGATTCACGGCGTGACGATGGTGGTCGGGATGCTGACGGTCACCACGAGCAGAACCGCAGGCGCGGTCAAGAAGTAAACCAGCACAGGGATCTTCGATATAACATCCCTCCCAAAGATGCCTGGGACCGCATCAACAGACGCGCCACGGAGAGAGCAGTCCACGAAAACCTGCGCCGTATCGAGTACGATGCAACGCACGGCCCCCCGGGCCTAAGACAGTTCTCCTCACACCTCCGCCAGGTCGTGTGGCCCTGCAATTTCAAGCTCGAGAAACTCAAAAAATACGACGGCAAGGAAAATCCAGAGAATTGGATCACTCTCTATGAAATCGCCGTCCGATCAGCAGCGGGGGATGAGCACGTCATGGCCAACTACTTCCCAGTAGTCCTCGACCAGGCTGGTCATCAGTGGCTTCTTGGCTTGCCCGAGGACTCCTTCAACTCTTGGGAAGAGCTACGCCAGGCTTTTATCGACAACTTCATCGCCACATGCGAGCAGCCTGGAAACAAGTATGACCTCGAAAGGATAAGGGACAGGAAAAACGAACCTTTACGCGATTACATCCGACGATTCTCGGATATGCGCCTTAAGATCCCGAAGATTTCCCACGACGAGGCCATCTCTGCCTTCATCAAGGGCCTACGTTTCCATGAAGCACTGAGGAACAAACTATTGCGCAAAAGGCCAACAACGATGGCGGAGCTCCTCGCCACGGCTAAAAATTACGCCAATGCCGACGATGCAGAGAAACTAATCCGAGACGATGCGAGAGGTCCCGACCAGCCTCCCCGGCGAGATGACGGTCGCGGTCGTTTCGACAACAAGAACCACCGCCGCTCCGACAACCGCGATCATAGAGAAGGCTGGGATCGGCGGCGCGATAATCGCGACGACTTCAGAGGAAAGCGCCCCCGCGACCACGACCACGAAGTGAATACGGTCAAGCGTCCCAACGGGCGGCGAGACTACCAAGAAGACTACAATAAAACATTGAAGGGACCGTGCCAACTACATCCAAAATCTAATCATACCATGGAAGAGTGCCGCGTCCTCAAAAACATCAATACACGGCGGACTGCCCAAGACGACTCCGCCAAGAAAAACGGCAAGCGAGACGGGCACGACCACGAAGACGAGGACGAGGACCAAGATAGGGACCCTCGACACCAATACGTCAGCCCCACCGACGTGGTCCACTCCATCTTCGGGGGCAAGGTCTCCATCGAATCTAAGCGAGAAAGAAAGCTATTAAAAACAGCCTGCCTCAACATAGACAGCACGGACGGACTGATCGCAGACCCGAAATTTCCCCCGTGGTCGCACAGGGAGATCTCCTTCAGCAGGAAGGATCAGTGGGCCGCTATCCCAGAGCCAGGACGTTTCCCTCTAATCCTGGACCCTTGCATCAACAGCATCAGATTCGAGCGCGTGCTCGTGGACGGAGGAAGCTCCATTCACATCCTCTTCCGCAACAGCCTGCCCGCTCTCAAGATATCTCCTGCACAACTAAAACCCTACGATGCTCAATTCTAGGGAGTTTTGCTAGGTCAGAGTTCAGTGCCCCTCAGACAGATAACATTGCCTGTCCAATTCGGCACACCCGACCACTTTCAGACAGAGTTCGTAAACTTTGTGGTCGCGGACTTCGACGGGACCTACCACGCTATACTGGGCCGACCATCGCTGACAAAGTTCGTGGCAGTCCCGCACTACTCATACCTGGTCCTTAAGATGCCTACGGAGAAGGGTGTCCTAACCGTCAGAGGCAATGTCTACACCGCATATACCTACGAAGAGGAAAGCTTCAAGATCACCGAGGCAATCGACCTCTCAATTCGCATGGCAGAAACAGCAACCCAAGCCGCGCAGCTGCCTCCCGACCAGCTCCGATTACCCGAGCAGGAGACTGCCAGGAAGAATTCAAAATCCAAGGAGTATAAGGAAGTACAACTGGTCGACGGCAGCCCCGAGAAGACGGCCCTCATCGGGGCTAATCTGGACCCCAAATAGGAAGACACGCTCGTCAGGTTTCTAAGGGACAACGTAAGCGTTTTCGCATGGAAACCCGCAGATATGCCCGGCGTCCCACGGAACCTGATTGAGCACTCCTTAAATGTCTCGAAGACCGCAAGACCCATCAAGCAAAAGTTGCAACGGTTCGCTCGTGACATAAAGGAGGCTATTAGGACAGAAATAACACGGCTTCTAGCAGCCGGATTCATAAAAGAAGTGTATCATCCCGATTGGCTCGCCAATCCGGTTCTTGTACGCAAAAAGAATAATGAATGGAGAATGTGCGTTGATTACACTGATCTCAATAAACACTGTCCTAAAGACCCTTTTGGTCTCCCTCGCATCGACGAGGTGGTCGACTCAACGGCCGGATGCGAACTCCTCTCTTTCTTAGACTGCTACTCTGGTTATCACCAGATTTCGCTAAAGGAAGACGATCAGATCAAAACATCTTTCATTACTCCTTTCGGCGCATATTGCTACACGACTATGTCATTCGGACTCAAAAATGTCGGAGCCACTTATCAACGGGCCATACAGCAATGCCTCCACGACGAGATTCGTGACGACCTCGTCGAGGCCTATGTAGATGACGTCGTCGTCAAAACGAGGGATGCAAGCACCCTAATCGACAACTTAGACCGAACTTTTAAGGCGCTTAATAGGTACAAGTGGAAGCTTAACCCCAAAAAGTGCATATTTGGTGTCCCTTCTGGTCTACTGCTCGGCAACGTTGTCAGTCGTGATGGCATACGGCCAAATCCTTCAAAAGTAAAAGCAGTACTCGACATGCGACCACCTAAAACGTCAAGGATATTCAGAAGCTCACCGGATGTATGGCCGCCCTCAGTCGCTTCATCTCAAGACTAGGAGAAAAAGGCCTCCCTTTCTTCAAACTCTTGAAAGCGTCGGAAAAATTTTCTTGGACAGAGGAAGCCGACGCCGCGTTCACTCTGCTTAAGACTTTCCTCACTTCACCACCTGTTCTTATAGCGCCTCCGCCCAATGAAGACCTACTCCTTTACATTGCTGCAACCGACAGGGTTGTTTCCACGGCAATAGTGGTCGAACGAGATGAGCCAGGTCATGTCTACAAGGTGCAGAGACCCATTTACTTCATAAGCGAAGTCTTAAACGAGTCCAAGGCCAGGTACCCACAAATACAGAAGCTCATATACGCCATTCTAATAACGTCAAGAAAGCTAAAACACTACTTCGACGGCCATCGAGTCTTGGTAACCACCAGTTTCCCTCTCGGGGACATTCTGCGTAATAAAGACGCCAACGGCAGAATCATAAAATGAGCGATGGAATTATGCCCATTTTCCCTGGAGTTCCAGAGCCGCACCACAGTCAAGTCTCAGGCCCTGATCGATTTCATTGCTGTATGGACGGATCTCAACGAGCCTCCCGTTCTCGATGTCTCCGACCACTGGTCAATGTTCTTTGACGGATCCTTGAACATCAACGGCGCCGGCGCTGGGATACTATTCATGTCGCCTAACAAGGACAAGCTGCGTTACGTCCTTAGGATCCTCTTTCCGGCATCAAACAATGTTGCCGAATACGAAGCATGCCTGTACGGCATAAGGCTAGCCGTTGAGCTGGGAGTCAAACGCCTCTACGTCTATGGCGACTCTGCTTTAGTTATCAACCAGCTCAACAAGGAGTGGGATGCAACCCACGAGAAGATGGATCTCTACTGCAAAAAAATTCGTAAATGGGAAACCAACTTCTACGGCGTAGAGTACATCCACGTGGTCTGGGATAAGAACCAGGCAGCAGATGCGTTGTCAAAGTTAGGGTCATCTCGGGCCCAAATCCCGCGGGGTATTTTCGTCCAGGACATCCATGAGCCAAGTGTGGGCACATGCCTGGTCGAAAAGCAACTCACTGAGGCACTGCTCATAGACGATGCCACTCCGACAACCAGTGGCCGCGATTGGCGCACCCCGTTCATAAGATATATATCGGACGGGTCAGGCTTTCAGGACAAATCAGAGAATGAACGCCTCATTCGACGATCAAAGAACTACATACTGGTGGACGGCAAACTTATGCGAAAAAATGCAAGTTCCGAAGTACTGCTCAAATGCATATCCCGAGATGATGGCATCAAGCTCCTAGAGGACATACACGCCGGATCCTGCGGCAATCACGCTGCATCCAGAACGCTGGTTGGGAAAGCCTTCCGAGCAGGTTTTTATTGGCCAACTGCGGTCAACGACGCCGAAAAACTGGTCCGACACTGCGAGGGATGTCAGTTCTTCGCTAAAAGGACCCACGTACCTGCTCATGAGATTCAAACCATCCCGTCATCCTGGCCCTTCGCCTGCTGGGGGCTCGACATGATCGGGTCATTTAAACTAGCCCCCGGCAACTTCAAGTTCGTTTTCGTGTTAATCGACAAGTTCTCCAAGTGGATTGAATACATGCCACTGGTCAAAGCAACCTCCGAGAAGGCTGTGGAGTTCCTTAATCAAATCATACACAGGTTCGGGATCCCAAACAGTATAATCACCGACCTGGGTACTCAGTTTACTGGCACCACATTTTGGGACTTCTGCGATGACAGGGGCATAGTCATAAAATATGTGTCAGTAGCTCACCCACGGGCCAATGGTCAAGTTGAGCGCGCAAACAGAATGATCATCGACGCCCTAAAGAAAAGGCTGTACACCGAGAACGACAGAGCTCCCGGTCGATGGATGAAAGAGTTACCGGCCGTGGTCTGGGGCCTCCGAACTCAGACCAGTCGAAACACAGGAGTGTCACCCTACTTCATGGTTTACGGCACCGAGGCAGTCCTGCCGTCTGACATAACCTTCGGTTCTCCTAGGATTGAAAACTTCGACCAGTCAACAGCCGACAAAGCCAGAGAGCTCGAAATCAACTGCATGGAGGAAAAGCGTTTGAATTCTTGTCTCCGAACAGCAAAGTATCTCGCGGCAGTCATGCGATACCACAACAGGAACATCAAGGACCGTTCCTTCGCAGTCGGCGATCTGGTACTTAGGTGGAAAACAAGCCAAGAGGGAATGCACAAGCTATCCACTCCCTGGGAAGGACCCTTCGTGGTCGCCGAAGTCACACGACCCACGTCCTACAGATTGGCATACCCAGACGGAACACGCGTGCCTAACTCTTGGCACATAGACAAATTGCGCCGATTTTATCCATAAGTTCTAATAACTTTCGCATGTAAATATCTTATAGCTGTCAATAATAAAAGTTTGTCTTTTTTGCCTATACTTTGTTACACGCAGAACTCGGAAAGCCTTCTGCAACGGAAGCTCTTAGCGACTACAAAGTCAAATACAGTGGCACGTCACTCAGATAATTGTACAGCGCTCAAAATAACAGTCATGACAAAAGCAAACTTTATTACAAACTTTACATATAAAGTTTACAATAAATACCCTGACGGGCAGACGCTAGTCTATTCCTACAGTCTACCCTATTGGCCTACTGCTCGGGCTGATCACCCACCTGGCCCTGCTGCCCGGACGAAGGGGTCGGGGCCACCGGCGCCTGGCTGGTCGAGACCGCAGGCGTCGACTGCCCATCTCCCGCAATAGACGCGCCCGACAGCTCCCTGGCCGACCTGTCTGAACCCGGCTGGTCGGGGGGAGTGGCCGTTCCGTATAGATTGATGTCGCCGATCACCGTCGACGACAAGTCCAGCAGACCACCCCGAAGCTCGTCCGCCTCCTGCGGGCCGACCTCCTTGGGATACCCTTTCTCCAGCCTAGTCAAGTCGACCAGGGGCTAGTGGGCGCGCACCATGCTAAGGACATGCGCGCCAGCAAACTCCCCGGCGTGCTTCACGAATTGTTGGAGCCAGTCCCACGCCCGTTGCGCCTTTTCCACTGGAGTCAATCTCGGCGTGCGGGGCTGGCTCTCCGGGAGCTCGGGACTGATCAAATCCAGAACCGGGGCCACTCCTCTCCAAATCTTGTAGCAGTTGACCTTCCAGGAGTCCCGATCCTTGACCAGATCCTCCAGGTGCTTCTTGGTGTTTACCTTGAGCACTGCAAATCAAGGAAGATGTTAGTCTCGGCGTGTCAAACAGAGCGATAAGAGGAAAACAACGGGAGCGGCGCGTGATACCAGACAACTCACGGTCCCTCTGGCTTAGCTCCTCCGCTGCTCGGCGACCGGCCTCCAGCGCCCCGGCTAGCTCTTGACCGAGCTGCTCCTTCTCCTGTTGGAGGCGTGCCACCTCCTCCTCCAAGTCTACGTGAATCACAGCCCGGTCAGTAAAGTAAACTACACAGCTACACAAAGCTGCTCGGAGCACGTGACTGACCTGACCGCTGCCGGTACTGGTCGGCCAAGCGACGAGTGAGCTCGAGACGACGCTCCTCCTGGGCGTTCACCTCGGCCACCTTCTCCCCAACCTTCGACCGCAGCCGGTCTACCTCCATGGACAAGGCCTTATTCTCGGCCACAATTCCCTCAATCTGGTCGAAGCATCGTTTTTGGTACTTCGCCGTTTTCATCGCGCCCTGCAAGAAAGAACACATGTCGAACACAGGAACACTGCACAAAAGTTATCCCAGCAGAACACAGGACCACCTACCTTAACCTCCTCCACGAGGCGCTTAGCCGCGCGCTCCACCCTCGCGGCCTCCTCCGTCTCCGCGAGCTCCTCGTGGCCAATAAAGTGGTCCCCGCGTTGGCGCCACATGTAGACGTGCTGGCGGCCATCACGGGGACGACCCTGGACCTCCTCCACGTCGTCGTCGGAGGCCTCCTGGGACTCCTTGTTTGCCGCACTACCTCCGGCTGCAGTTGAGGGCATCACTGGTCCCTGGCCTAGGCCAGAGGAGCCCACGGGCGAAGAAGCCCCTGCTCGGGGCGGCGTCAGCACCCTCCCTTCTTCGGCTGGAGGAGTTGGGACTCTGCTCACCTCCTCTACAACAGTACTTGGGGGAGGGACCCTTGCTGCCTCATCACCCCTCGGCTAAGTGCTCGTCGCAGTACTCGCCGGGGCAGATTGGTCCTCGGCGCCCGCCACCGCTACAGGTTGCTCTGTGACCTGTGGCGCGGCGTCTTCAGCGGCGGCAATAGGAGCGGCCGTCCCCTGCTCCGTGGCTTGGTCGGGGTTGACGTCCGACGCCGCGCTACATAACAGAGGGATATTTTCAACAACAGTTAAAAAAAATCGCCAAAATACGTAAGTCGAACACTTACAGGTCTGAGCGACGGTGGGTCGCGGTGAACCTCCTCCTTGCCCGGCCGGTCGGCACCTGTGCCCCGGTCTCCGCAACGTGAGGCGCAGGAGGGTCACCGGCCACCCAATCAGCAGTGGTCGACACGCTGTCCGGACGGCTATGAGGTCTCCGGACCAACGATGGTGCGGCCTCCTCCTCCTCGTCATCGTCGACGGTAATCCGAACGAACCGACGACGCTTTGGCGCTCGGCTGCTCTCTGCTGGCAGCGTCGGCGCCGGCGACGGATCCGCCGCCATTGGCCTTTTCCCCGCCACTCTATCCTCGGTGGTCGGGACGGGGCGGGCCTGGTCGTCCTCACTGATGGTGTAACGAGTACACCGAGCAGCGTCTTCCTCCGGCGGATATTCTCCCGCAGGATTCTCCATTCCAGGTGCCAGTGATACATACACTGTGCACCGGTCGACATCTCCGATCTGCAAAAGTAACAAAGATAAGTCAGCTGCAGACAACATACGGATGCTGAAGCGAAGTAATCAATAACATACCTTAGGTGCTGGTCGCCCCAACTTGAAGGCTTGCACCCGATCACTGCCACAGATGAAGCCTCCGTCCGCGAAGTTGAACAGCTCGTTCAACAGCTGTTGTACCTCCGCCATCTCCAAGATCTCAGGTCGCATCCTGGTCGGGTCCACGCTTCCGCCATACTCGTACGCCGAGTGCACCCTCTTCTGGCAGGGCATCACCCGACGGCACACGAAGTTGCCGACCACGCCTAGCCCGTCCAGACGCGACCAGTCGATCAGCTGCATCAGGTCTGCCACTTGACCGTCGTACTCTGGGCGATCGGTCCAGCTCACCCTCTTCTCGGGGATGTATCCCACGTCGCAGAACGTGGAGCTACCCGGTTCCTCCCTGATGTAGAACCACTTCCTGTACCATTCAGTCAGGGAAGTGTTCCAGGGGCAGTGCAGATAGCGGTTCTTCATCCCGTCGCGAAGGTTGAGATATACTCGACCTGCAACCTTAGAGCCTCCAACTGCCCCCTTCTTTCTCAAACAAAAAAGATAGCGAAAGAGATTGAAGTGCGGTTCTATGCCTACATAGGCCTCGCACAAATGGATAAAAGTTGAAATAAGAAGGATTGAGTTCGGGTGCAGATTGCAAATCCCGATCTCATAATACAAAAGAAGACCCTGAAGAAAAGGGTGAACAGGCACCCCAAAACCCCTCTTAACGAAATCCTCGAACACGACGATCTCACCGGCGCGGGGGTCGGGGTAGCTCTCCCCCTCCGGTGCCCTCCAGCCGCCGAGCTCCGGGCTGTGCAGTAGCCCCATATCGACGAGGTCACCGAGGGACTTGGCGGTGCTGCGGGATTTCTTCCATTCTTTGGCCATCAGCTCGGCCCTCTTCTTTGAATCGCTCTACGCCATTGGAGGCGCGGAGGTGGATTCGAGTTTGGAAGGTGTAGATGATTGAAGGAGGCAAGAGTGGAAGGCTTGAAGGCAATGGTAGGGTAAGCAGTACAGGGGGAACTGTCGAGCTCTTATAACCCACAACTTCACCCCTCCCACTTCCCACATCCTCGGGAAGTGGGCGGGCCATACGGCGGATGCGGCGTTTCGGTTTTCAATGATTATCGACAATTAATGCGGTGGAGTTTTCGTACAAATTGATGGTTTCTTTTTCTCAAACCGCGCAAAGGGCGGCCGTACAGTTGCCAGGCGCAACTTTTCATGCATCCATCTGACATCCCGTCAGGAGGTCTCGTCACGTCAACTTTTTCTGGAAAAATTCTTCAAAACAAGCAGACAAATATGGCAGAGAGTCAACAATCCAGGGACTGCACCGACCACCGAGCACTTGATGCTCGGGGACTGGTCGAACAGTCTATTAACTCGGAACTTCAACGACTGCACCGACCACCGAGCACTTGATGCTCGGGGACTGGTCGACCAGTCTATTAACTCAGAACTTCAAAGACCGCACGGACCACCGAGCACTCGATGCTCGGGGACTGGTCGTCAGATTTGTTGAGACTGCTCCGACCACCGAGCGCTTGCTGCTCGGGGACTGATCGCTTAGTTTATTGGTTTGGAAATCAGCAAGCTAAAGAGTTCACCGACCATTGTACACCCGGGGACTGGTTGACCAGAGCGTCGAACCGCAAACTCCATGGTAACTGAGCATGGGATGCTTGGGGACTGGATAATTTCGGTTTTTTAAGACCTTGCTACAAGGTTCATACTTCGCCTTCCAGCAAGCTCGGGGACTACATCGGTACGATGCATC
Organism: Sorghum bicolor; assembly: GCF_000003195.3. Taxonomy (NCBI): domain Eukaryota; kingdom Viridiplantae; phylum Streptophyta; class Magnoliopsida; order Poales; family Poaceae; genus Sorghum; species Sorghum bicolor. Next base: position 24,854,862 of record NC_012874.2, read on the forward strand.
TAGCGATGCATCCCACATACAAAGCAGCTTTGGAGATTCTTCTTTGGACCCTGGCACCACGTGACTACGTCACCTGCTACCAGGCTCGGGGACTAAGTGGGCACACTTCACCTTGCGGTGAATTTGCTTGTCTCGTTGATGGACTGTACTTTTGAGAAAAGTAAAGTGGGCACACTACACCAAAAAAGGAATATTTTTTCTCGAGAGCACCATGCATTCTTCGAACAGTTGGCTTCTTTGATGATAAAGTTAATCGGACGCCTTTAGATTTGTTCAAACTGTTGTCGCAACTATTTGGGCAATTTTCATAATGATTGAAGATATTAAGTTTCATTGGTCAAAGAAGCTCAAGACGGCGTGTTACTTCACAATACATGGTGCTCGGGTACTAGCTGTGGGGGTATAAATCCCAATACCCTTACGGCTAAACTTGGGCCAGGAGGCTTGGCCCATTACGAGACAAGCTCAAGGTTTGATCTGACTTCTCGGAGTTTCGCGCAAGGAAACAAGACGTGGAGATCAAACATGATTCTAGTCGGTTAGAATAGGAATTGATATCGAACTATCTATGGCAATTGTAACCGACTAGGATTAGTTTCTAGATCTGTAGCCCTGCCCTCCGGACTATATAAGGAGAGGCAAGGGACCCCCCTAGGACATCATATTCTCTCAACACAAATCAATACAACCCGACGCAGGACGTAGGTATTACGCCAACTCGGCGGCCAAACCTGGATAAAAAGCTTGTCCGTGTCTTGCGTCACCATCGAGTTCGTAGTTTGCGCACCGTCTACCGATAAACTACTACCGTGGGTATACCCCAAGGTAGACTGCCGACCAGCTTTCGTCGACACTGGTATTCCCCTATGATCAGGTATTCTGGTAGGAGTTCTGTAAAGTCCCTATCGGCTGGATGTCCAGCTGCAGGGATCTCCACAGAGCCTCAGACTTAGTTCTAACTCTAGTTATATTGATTAGATGTTCTACTAACAATTCTTTGCATAGTTATATAAGATAAATGCCGGCTCAAGTAGTTGTTCTTTATTTCTTTTATTTCCTTATTTACTCTTTATTCCTTGAGGTTGCCCTCATGAGTGTGTCCACTATCCATATTTTAAGAGCTTGTCGTGACCCCTCATTACACTATGTCTACCCATGCATCGCAATAAGTGATCATGCTACAAACCAAGCTAGATGCATTTGCTACACCCTCCTATGGGATTAAACACGATAACCCTTGAATACTCATGGGTTGAAATGCTACAATGATAGTTCTGTTCGCTTGCAGTTTTATTCTTTATATTCATGAACTATTGATCGGTGTACCTAAGTACCGCTACTTAAGATCGTAAACTCTATGCATTTATCTGGCGCCGTGCTACATCTTTGCATATCGTAAGTAAGGATGGTTAGGATGGCCATTCCGGCATTTCTAATTACTGTTACCAGACTGCACTGCTAAGGCTAGCGCCGTTAAAGGCCTTCTGTTATCTCTCTAACATAACGATAGTTATTGTATACCAACACCCGACATTTCTGGTGCCATTGCTAATGATGATTTTATAGTGTATCTTTAGTAGTGACGCTAAGAAATGCCAACAAGCATTTTTGGCACCGTTACCGGGGAGGGCAAAGAACAATGCAAACATCTAGCTTTGGCATTTAGCATTGATTACAAAATAAGCATTGGTAGCCATAGTTAGGCTTATCTTTGTTGTTTCCTTCCTCTTTTTATTGGAATGGAAACAGGATAGTGTATGAGCGGTTTCAACTTGCCGGCAAACTTCAACAGCAATTCGGAGGCACTCCTAAGGAAGAAAAGGACCCGTGTCGTTTCTTCCTCTACCACGCCGCCGACAGTCGAACCAATCACCCCGCACCATCTGTTTCAACCACCATGGCCAGGTCACTCTGCAACTATTCCACCCCCGCTGTAGCCAACGTGCCCGTTGGACCCGCAGTCAACACTGGGAATGAAAACTTCGAGCTTCGCACTGGCCTACTCACGATGGTGTAGGCAAACCAGTTCTATGGTTTGCTAAGTGAGGACGCAAACGTGCATCAACAGAACTTCCTTGAGTTGTGCGAAACCGTCATCATCAAGGATGTCGCACCTGAAAGCGTCAAGCTCTACTTGTTTCCCTTTTCCCTCTCAAGGAAGGCGAAGCAATGGTTCTACTAGACAAGAAAGCTGTCAACACGTGGGACAAATGTTCCGCGGCATTCCTCATGAAAGTTTTCCCCATGAGCAAAACAAATGCTCTGAGGGGAAGATATCAAACTTCTAGCAGACTTCACTCGAATCCATTCCTGAGGCTTGGGAAATGCTCCAGGAGTACATCTGGGCCTGCCCCCACCACGAGATGGAAGATTGGCTCGTGCTTCAAAATTTCTATGACGGCTCACGCCCATGTCTATGGGGCATGTCGATGCCGCTGCTGGAGGCGCGTTCCTCTGCCAGACCATTGACAATGCTATGGAATTAATTGAGAAGATGGTAGCCAACCAGAGTTGGGGAGCGGGACGCAAAACACAAAAAGGCATGCATACCGTGAAAGAGATGGATTTGCTTGCCACAAAAATATACCTACTAATGAAGAGATTGAACAGACAGGCCACTGATCCTACCACCAGCATTGTCCAAGCCATCGACTCGCGCATGACGTGTGAGGAATGTGGGAATGTTGGCCACATGGGGATCAATTGCCCTGGAACCCAGGAGGACACATCGTTCATCAACAACAGGTTCCACCAACAACAGCAAGGTAATGGGTGGAACAACCAGAACCGCTCCCAAGATAATTACTCCAGTTTTAATTCCTCCCAGACTTCGCTGAAAGATCTTGTGCTAGGTCAGGCCAAAATCAATGAGAATCTTGTTAAAAAGCTTTCTGAAAATGATCAAATGTTTGTCAACACAAATACAAAGCTTGATGACCTGACCCTTTCTATTAGAGATCAGCTAGCTTTTAAGAAGAAGATTGAGTTAAAAGTAGCTCAGCTTGCTACTGCCGCTAAAGCTGTTGTTTCTCATGATTCCATGGAAAATGTAAATGCGGTGACCACGAGAGGGGGTAAGACCACTCGTGATCCCCCTTATCCTAACCATAAGACAGGAAGGGCGCCACGGCAACAGGAGGAAACACAGGCAGAAGGGCCGGCTCAACCATCAGAAGAATCCATGGAAGACGAGCCGACCCCAAACAACTATGGGGACACCATGATGCTACCCTTTCCCACAATAGAAAGGAGGAAGAAGAAGGACGGAAATGAACAGTTCCTCCGCTTTGTGGAAATGGTCGAAAAGACGCACGTTAGTGTACCGTTGATGGATGTCTTGCATATTCCGTCCTACTCCAAGTTCATCAAGGACATCATCAACAAGAAGTGACCATTGCCGTCCACTGAAGTTGTCAAGCTGACAGAAGAATATAGAACAGCTATATTCAATGAGCTGCCCGAGAAGAAGCAGGATCCTAGGTGCCCCACAATCCCTTGCTCAATTAGGGCCTAGCAATTCGAGCACGCCCTATGTGATTTGGGGCGAGTGTGAGCGTCATGCCGAAATTAGTCTTTGATAGGCTGAACTTCACCAGCTTGGAGCCAACCACCATGACACACCAGTTGGCAGACTCGTTAGTCCGGTACCCGGCAGTGATTGCTCAAGACATCCCTGTCAAGATCAGAGGATACTATGTTCCAGTGGATTTTCTGGTGCTCAACATGGAGCTCACTAAAGAAACACCACTAATCCTAGGAAGACCATTCTTGAGTACGGCTGGAGCACAGATTGATGTTGGGGCTGGAGAAATCCGCTTCAACATTAATGGCCAAGAAGAGAAGTTTGAGTTCAGGCCACGTCGTCAATAAGAGTGCAACATGATACGCATCCTCTATGGGCTAAACCCCCAAGGCATCAGGCAAGTTGAGATCCAGCCTAAACTTATTAAAAATACAAAAATATCTAAGAAAAAGCTAGAGCCAAAAGAAAAGGCGGCTCCTAAGAAAAATAATAACGAGCAGAAAAAGAAAATAACTCCTTAAAAGAATGAAAAGAGGGACGAAGTCCCCAAGCCTTCACAACCGAAGGAGGTGTGGAAACCAAAGCAGAAGGTTGAACAAACTTCCACACCTCCAAAGGTGATACTGCTAAAGTGGAGGCCCAAGCAGGTGCAACCGCCTACTCCTCCCAAGACGGATGTGCCATCATCAAGCAAGAAGTAATGGGAGAAGAGTCCCGCTCAACGGACTATAAAGATGAGCCCTTGCCGAAGGTAAATCGGTAAGTTATCCCTAGGTAAGTTTTTACTTATAAAAAAATATAAATATATATTTTCTTTTTACTTATTTTTTTATTTTTATTCTTTCTATTTATGTTTTGAATAAATGGAGCATTTGTTATATTTATGAGTAGTCCATATTGCCCCTATGATCCTTTCTTCATCTTTGAATCTTTGTGATCATAGGTATCAATCACTCATAAATGCATGATAGTGTGATAGCTTTTAGAAAGTTTTCAAAATTCAAAACTCTATCCCACACACTATGACTCTGATTCCACTATGCATCATGATTGATCGTAACCAGGATCGCAAAATACTCAAAGAGGGAAAGAAATACCCGAAAGACAGAGGCCGACTGGTGGACCTAGTGGGGCGGCGGCACCCCCAGGTCCGCCAATCGGCCCCAATCTTTTTCTCTTCCTCTTCTGCACTGATTAGCATCATGTCTATGGTTACGATCAAGTTGTTTCCAGATCAGAGACTGTGTTAGCACCTATAAAATCCTCCATAGGCCTCTTCTCTTCTCACACCAACCATTTCTCATCTCCCTCTTGTGAAGATTGCTAAGCTCTCCCATTCTTCAGTAGTGACCATGTCTAGCTATGTGTTGGGTATTCTTAACATCATTACAAAAAGTAGACTTAGTTTTCTAATTCTGATAACAGCGCCAAAAATGCCGAACCTATCACTCATGCCACTTAAGCCAAGTTGTCATCCCCAGCATGACATGAGAGACGCGGTATTGAAATATGCAATTACTCTTCTCAATGAATAATAAATGAGATCTACAAGCACACAGATTAATACCGATGTAGCATTTTAACCGGGAAGTATTCCAGGTATTGTTATTTATATTTTTACCACTGGAAAGGGATTGCTAATCATCAATGTTGATTATGGAATGAAATATGAAATTGAGTATCTATCATTGCATGTCCAATAGAGAGCATTTATCTATCTCTTTCATATAGTGATAAATGTCACATAAAATATAGATAAAGTATGAATGGTGACAAAGATAATTAATCTGATCAGCATAACTAGCCACATATAATAATGATAAGCACTTCAACAGATATTCTAGCAAGTCATTAGCATGGAATTATGATGAACTACAAGAATATTTCCTAAGTTATTCTTAACTATAAAGTTTAGCATATTATAGTTAGTGCTATTATACTTGGCAATCATTGCGAGATAGGACTACACCCATGCATAATGATATTATCAAGGAAGATGAGAAACATAGCAATCACTCCCCTGTAATAATGTTGCTCTTCCTACCCTATACACGGGTGGGGGACTATATAAGAATCAATGGAGCTGTCACCACCATGAACTACCCCGCGATCCGGCACATAGGATACAATCGTAGATAAATACGGTATAGGCACCATGCCTACACAATACTTATCATTTACCCACTGTACACATGGATAAATGCTATACAATCCTAAACATGTATATAATTATAATCTAACTAAGCCAAGCATATAACTATGATAAACTAAGAACGATATAATTACAAATATAAATAAGTAGAGCAAAGTCATAATCAATATATTGAAGTAGAACAAAGTCATATTCATAATGTTGAAGAACAATGATGAACAAATGAAGAACATTAGAGGAATTACCAAGAATCCTCTTGACAGATCCAGAAACCAATCGAAGATTGACTCCTTCTAGTTCTAATCCTATGTAGCTATGCTAAACTAGAGATCTAGTTGATGTGGTGGCTCTAGGGCTTGATCAGAGACTTCTTCTCTCGAGATGAATGAATGAATTAGGGTTTCCGAGGTGCCTCCTCTAGGGGCCAGGGGGCCTGCTTATATAGTCCCTCCAAATGAATATGGGCCGTCGGATCAAACCGATCTTAATCGCATGGTTTTCCTTAATCCTCTAGGTCGGTGGAGCATTATCCGCGAGACGGAGCTTGATTGGCCCAGGCAGCAGGGCGGGCGCCTAAGGGGGGAGGGTGGGCACCCTGTCCCTGGGCCCGCTCGGCCTCCCGCTCGTTCCCGTGGCTTCTGGACTCTTCTAGGTTAGGGAAAATTGCGCGACACGTAATTATCTCTATGTAAAACCGACGTGTGGGCCTTTCCTCCATATTTCCTGATAACCCCATGTAGAAATAGACAAACACCAAAACTCATGGAATTCTATCAGATAAAACCCTAACTCTGGGTGTCGGATGCATTTGGGTCCTTTTCTCTATTTATTTGTTGATTATATTTAATACTTAAGGACCATCAACAAACTCCCCCAAGCTTATCTCTTGCTCGTCCCTAAGCAAGGATAATCTCAGTGATGGATCAGAAGTTGTTGTAATGCCTTTGAGTTTTGACGGTACACATACTTTCAAATAAGGTCTCATCTCTGAGTTAGAGTAAACCGTCAATACTTAAAACTTACTCGTTTTACCTTTCACCATGGGACTTGTAACCATCACTTCTGTCTTGAGCAGTTAAAAGATAGAACGGTCTAGTCAAGGGCCATGTCTCTTATTCTTGATCAGCTATAGCTCTGGAGTTTTTGCAGATTTTCAAATAAAACTCAGAGATTCCTTGTATGACTCTCTCAGATCTCTCTTTTGTGGTATTTCTAGATCCTTACCAAGGCAGTGATGGTATATGGCTTCTCTCAAACTATGTAGTATTTGTGGTATGAAGCATAGTGACCTTGCCTTCTCTCTCACCCTACTTTAATAAGGCTTTTGATATCTGGAGCTCATTGGTGGGAGATAGAGTATACATACTTACAAGACATTTATTACATAGTCAAACCATGGATCTAGAGGAACAGGTCAATAAGTCAAATCAAGATGTGCATGTGTGGCGAATGAATGGTGTATGGTGATGATGGTGATAACAATGGTGAAAGTCTAATTCTACTTTTTGCTCTTTTGAGGGGATACATATCGTTCTTGCTCTTTTGAAACTTTTTGAGGAGAATGAGATGCTCTACATTTTCTTTTTATTTCCTCTCAGGTGGGTATCCTGTACCCTAATTCTACTGTTGGACACTTGTCCTTTTTACCTCTCGTCTCACTTTTTCTTTTCTTTTGAGGTTCCAGGCACTTGCCTCTTTTTATTTCCTCGTATCCTTTCTCTTTTTTTAGAGCACTCATCTCCTGAAATAATATAGCAAGTGGTAGTAACCAAGATAACTCGAGCATTTATTTCACATGGAAAAACAGAAATAGGAGAATGTTTTTGGCTATTCTCTCTCGGATTAGTAGTAGAATACTTTTGGGTGCCTCTAGAGACGGAAATGAGTGGATATATGTGAATGCGTACTTCCAGAGTAGAAGCAGCATGTGTGAGTGAACGTGCAAGTGAATCTTGATTTTAACTGCATGACAAGCTCCTAAGGGTCTACACAGCTTGACCACACTCAATGCTCATAAGCAGTAAAAAGTAAATGTGTGGCTCAAAGTCTAGCAAGCATGTATGTATGGCTGTGGTAGGAATTTAAACTCTCATCATACAGGAACTCATCATGTGATATTTTAAAGATTTTCAAAGATAAAATTCTCCAGATTTCTAGCATCTCTAGGAATAGATAAACAGCAGCTTAACCTTCCCATATCATATCCGTTAACAACTTAGACTTCAGGTCAAGTTCTCTTCGCACAAGTTCTGGTTTTTAGAGCAAGCTTTAAATTATAACAGTTATGTCTAAACTAGAGAGAGAACTATTGCAGAACCACCCTAATTATATGGCCCACATGCACCTGTCATTGTCCTTAAGACCTCTGACTAATGCACATGAGAGTCATATAACTCGGATAGTCTGTCGGGTGCCCTCAGAGGACCCTGAATCATCCACATTTTTTTACTCATACAGGATCAACATGGAATTACCACAACATTACAACATTTATTACAAAAAAAACTTACATCGGAGTGCAGAAGATTTATAACCTAATTTACAAAATATGATGAAGTACAAACTTGACTAAATTTCCAAACAGTGTGTAGAGTAGCGGAAGCAACTTAGGTGAAGCTTCTAAGATAGAAGAGGTGGACAAATCATGTCGCGCCCACCGACATGACCTCCATTTGCAGCATAAGTCAACACCTGCAACAGGGGTTATAAAACCCTGAGTACGGGAGTACTTAGGAAGACTTACCTGGCGAAAAAAGAGGAGAACTTAGGAATGCAGGCTTTAGGGTCGACAAGGAGTGGCTGAGCAAGGAGCCAAGTTGTTTTGCATAAAAGCTTACTAATAGTGCATCCTTACTTTCAAGTTTTACCCATGAATTGCTCGCCTCGAGAGGCCGAGGAATTAGAGGACAGTCTATTTAGTTGCTTTTCATAGACAAGTCTATGATTTCCTAGTCCTAACCAAAAATGTTATTTATCCGACGACCATAGCTTCATGTCACTCGGATTTCGGGAATTGGGATCCGAACCTCATGAGACATTTTCTTTTTCCCTATTTTATAGCTTAGTTGCATATTTAACTATGATGAGGGTCAAAGGAATTGAGTCTCCCAATCGGGGAGCAATGACGATTCTAATCGCTTAGCAATCCAGCTGGAGTTCCTAACCACCCGACATATGTAGAACCGAATCTTGCATATGTCAACCCAAAATCTAGCTTTCCCAAGATCTGAACGGGTTCGCGTCACCCAAGAGCACAGTACCCCACCGTCCAGCCCATTTGCCAGGTGGGTACACGCTACTCTCGCCATCGCCCTACGCCCAGTGCGCGAGTAGCCGCTCTCGTCGAGGAATCACAAGACCGGGCTTACCGAGGGCAAGTGGTTAGTACTATAAATTCTCAACCCAGCAGGCCATCAACAGACCGGTCCTTAATCGACACAGTTGGAGACACTACTTTAAGACTCCATTCTTAAAGCAAGTCCACCAACCGGTCTGAGGTTGAAACATCATTGACCATAAAAGTATTCCACAACAACCCTTCAAACTTTCTAGTTTGAAAACCTATCTAATAAGCAGGGCTAAGCATCACTACGTAATTTTAAAATAAACAGGTGCCAAGGACAAGATAACAAATATCAAGGTAGTAAATGCAATAGGAAGGTTATGCCCAATTCTTGACTACGTAATGCAACATTTTCAATTCATAAGTGATAAAAGATTTAAAATATTCAAGGAGGGGTTGAATGCATCCGGGGCTTGCCTTGGTTGCAGAGCTGAGTGGGTTCCTTAGAGACTTCCCAAGTCTCGGTTCCAACTTCCTCGAACGGAACACCAACCTCGGGATTTGGATCAACGGTCACTCCTTCGGTGACGTGCACTATACGTAAAATGATGTATGCTTATGATATGCTTATGACAACATATAAGAAGGATTTAGTTGAGTACAACTTTTCTTCTCGCTGCAAAAGCAGGTTAAAACAATAATCAAATGTTGTTTATCACTTTAGTGTTTTTACCCAAGAAGTTGCAACAGTAAGCTAAGACCTTTCTTAATTTATAATTATTCTCAATTAATTAATTATTAATCTCTTTTATCATAACTAATCTTTAATTAAGCATTAATGACAGTAATTAAGCATCGGTACCAAACAATAATTAAATGCCAAAGGTCATTAAGGTTAACGACCCCAGGTCATCACACAATCCCAAAATCACTCAAATCCTAATTTAGAAATTAAGCTAATTACTATCTAATTATTTTAGAATTATTACTTAATTACTAATTAAGGGTATATTAATATTTTAATCAAATTTTATCCAAACACCGCCAAACTTTTTGTGAAGCCAGGAAATATTACTCAGAGACACCTCACAGATTTTGGTGATTTTTGGACATATAAATAAATTCCTAAAATTCGTGGAAGTTCTATTTACTAAATAAAGGACACAATTTTTGAACATGCCTAAAGTATCAGAAAATGAAATCTAACATTTTTCTTATATTCTACTTACTGTACAGAACCTATACAGAAATTTTCATCATTCTTGAATCTGCACAACTTTTTCTATACATATTCAAACATAAATCAAATTTGCACACATAACCAGGACAGCAGCATATATGCAACTTCATTCAACTATAATTAGAGATCCAAGCATCCAATAAAGGTGATATTACACTTTCTAGATTAGATAATTATCTAGGACCTGGTTATTATTTTCAAGAACTGATTCAATAGGTAAATTGCCAAACAGCATGAAGAAATAATCATGTCTAGACATTGGACAGAATCAACCATTAAGCTTTAAATATCTATAACCAGAGTTCTAGATCACCAAAATTCATGATCCATAACATTTTGGAAAGCTTATGAAAATTACTACAATTCATCTTTTATCATTAAAGCATGATTCATAAGTTTAGCAAGTTAAAATTACACTACTACAGAAACTGATCCAGGATTTGACAGAGGAGAACCATTTCTAAAACTTAAATTTAAACAGGCATAATTCAGAAAATACAGAGACAAATGCCACCAAAATTTAACACCTGCTAGATACATGAATTCTATAAAACTTGGTTATAGACAAGTTTCATATCCAACATTATTTACTTAGAGCAATTCATAATGCTCTAGAAATTGTCGAGAAACCACTAACATTTAAATTATAGCGAAAGAACATTTCATTTATGTTCCAAACTTGAACCTTGGCAAAACTCAGCTTACCAACAGTTGAAATACATCAAATAAATACTAGAAAACATCATGGTCATCCCTAAATAAATTCCTTTCATGTCTTTATTAATTTATTTAGGTAAATAGACAAAGTAATAACCATATATCAAAAGTACACAGTAAAACCTGAGAAAACTACAACAGCTCATATATGCTCTCCGAAGTCTACTGTATAAATTTCATGCCATTTGGATAAGTATAGCAATTTCTATGAAAAAGATAATTTTCCATCACAAGGAAGCATGTAACAGCAAGATAAATAAGAAACTCAACATTTTTACAAACACATAGCTAAATTATGTATCTATATGATATAACAACCTCATATAAAGGTAGCGGAACCATATTTTACATTTATTTATTTTTAGTTTAATTGTAAACTATTTAATAAGCACTAAAAAAGATAAATTAATAACTTAACCATATATCATCCACTGAACATGAAATCTTTACTGTAACACTCACATAACATCATGAGAACACCATAAAAATCTAGGGCCCATAGGAGCTCCATAGAATTAGATATGAATTTCTACTTTTTAAACATAATTAAAAGGCATAAATCATAACCAATTATTTTACTACAAAACATGGCCAGTTTCATTTTGTAATAACAACTACACATCTCAAGGAGCACAACAAAATTTGGTTCACCAAAATTGGAGTTACCAAACTCCATATATGAATTTTCAGAGATCTAACAAAACATCTACAAACAGGTCCTGATGGCACTATTCAGTTGAGTCACGAACTTCGCAGTTAGACCCTTGCCTTGTGTCGAATTCTAACGCGAAGTCCCTGGCGCAAATTGAAAACAGAGGAGGCGCACGGGAAAGCTGGATTTCCGACCGGTGAACGTCTGTTGGCGACAAGGGAGAGGTGCTGGAGCATGGTTGGGCCTATGTGCACCCTCTGGTGACCACGGCTTGCTGCGACAAGGTCTGAGGTGGCACGGCCACGGTGAAGGGCACAGCGGAACACTAGCGATGCAGAGAGAAGCGATGGCAACGTCGCGATATAGCGGCACCAAGGCACCCTTGCAGCTTAACCAGTGCGTAGCGATGCCGCGAAGCTGCGACAGAAGCAAAAAGGTGGCTAGAAGGGAACTGGGGCGAGCTTGAGCGGCGGGCGGGGCTTGCCGGCGCTAAGCAAGATGACCAGAGGAAGGGGCTATGGCGGTTCTGTGGTGCGGATGAGGGCGACCAAGAGGTAAAGAGGATGACGAGCAAGCTGCCAAGCAGCTGCGTGTCCGGGCGCGTGGCGGCGTGGGACGCTGCACGTCCACCGGCGGCACTGCCGCAGTGCATCCCCCTCCGTGAGCACTGTAGCAGGTTTTATCCCTCCTTTCTGTTTTTTTCAATTACTTCACAATTTTGAATAGAAGTCAAATTTTGGTCAAAACAAAGTTTGTTCAAAATTTGAAACTCTACAAAACTTATTTAAGGACCCAGAGCCAATTTTGAGTGGAAGTGTATGAATTTGAGTAAAACGGTATGAAATTCAAATTCAAAATTGGGGGAAAATCCAATTTGAATTTGGTCAGAACGGAAATTCCAATATTACATTTGATTTTGCATAATGACTTGAAAAATTCTCAAAATAAAAGTTGTTCAATTTGTTGAGCTCTACAACTTTCATGTTGGTCACTTTTCAAGATTCCAAACAGATTTTGAATTAGGGATTCAAATTGGAAAAGAGGACAATTTGTGGAAATCTGTATTTTCAAAATTACTTTGAATTTTGTATTGAAACTTCAAAAACTCAAAACACCAAAGTTGTACATCTTGACAAGATCTACAACATTTCTTTAGATCTCAACCTAAAATTTTACATAGTTTTTAAATTGCACAAAGGAGGCAAAACTAGAGTTTTAAAATCAGGGTTTCCCCCCCTTTTTCTCGGAATCCTCCAACACAAGGGATTTCACAACCACGCTAGCATAATTGCACTATAAAAGCACACTTTATTTCCCTAAGCACAAGCAACCAAAGTAAACTTGTTTTAAGTTGATGCATCAGGTGGTGCATAATCAATATGCTATGCAATGCTTATGATGACATGATCCAGTTTTAGTATCCGTAACATCAGGGATGTTACAAGAACTTCAAATTTGAAAATTAGGCAGAGCAACTATTCATCATATCCATGCTAGAGTTTTATTAAGATTTAGTTTAGCATAGCCACTTTATTTATTTATTAAGCACACTAAGCAAAAGATATATATATATATGAGCACAAAATCTTATTGGTTTTTCATGGTTATGTATATTTTTTATTTTAATATAGTATAAGTATAAATGTAGGTAGAAATACTTATCGGGATAAATGGGGGTGCTCTCCCCCAAGCTGGATTTTGACGTAATTTCTTCTGATGTAGCTAGCAGGTGGTGGAGGTGTTTTTGAAAGTCGGCAGCACCCTGACAGCGATTAGAATGTCCTCCGTCCGCTAGTCTTCTTGATCCTTGAATTCTGTGGAGCTCAAATAGACAACAAAGCTTTGTGGAACTAATTAGGTGTTAGCATAAATATCTAGCCTTTATCATGTTGAGCATCCTCAATAAATGCTACTTTCTTTGGTAGGATCACAATTTTATTTTTATATTTTCATTTTTATAGAGCAGAAGCATATTATTATTATTTTTTATGCCACCATAGTGAATGTACTTATGGGTTTTATGCCATTTGTATACTCACATGGTGCTTACTGGTTTTAACATTTTTATTTTTCTTTTCAAGATGATATGAACCTGATTAACTGAACTAGCTATTTTTAAGAAAAAGTAAATGATTTAAAAGGAAAGAGATAACTACCAAGTTTACCTCTTGGCAAGGCGTTCGGTGTTTTTAAGTCCTCTGAACGGTACTCTCTGTTTTCTCAGTCGTCCTGGGATTCGCTGGATGGCGTAGTCGGTGGTTCCGGCGGCGCCTCGTCTTCGTGTATAACTATCATCTCTCTACACACCTGACTCGGTGCTACGGTCTCCATAGGACAGTTCTACTCAAGCTATATGTCTTAAGACCTTACCACTTCTTCTTTGTAGTCTGCCCATCCGTCCTTGATGATTTGCCTCCTCTGGTTCGGTTACATCGTCTTCTTCTTGTGCTGACCTACTTAGAGTCTTCAACTATATAGTTAGGGTCAGCAAAATAGCGGCGTACCTTCTCAGAGGGGAAGTGCATGTTGTTGACGGTCCTTAAGTATCAAATTTAGTCATCATATAAATAAAGAAAATGATCCAAATGCAACCAACACCCAGACTTAGGGTTTTATCTAACAGAATTCCATGAGTTTTGGTGTTTGTCTATTTTTGCAGGGGGTTATCAGGATATATGGAGGAAGGGCCCCAATGTCGGGTTTACATAGAGATATTAACGTGCCGCGCAATTTTCTATCATCTAGAAGACTCCAGAAGCCACGAGAACGAACCGGAAGCCGAGCAGGCTCGGGGGCAGGGCGCCCGCCCTCCCCCCTTGGGCGTCTACCCAGCTACAGGAACCAATTAGGTTCCGCCTCGTGGATTATGCTCCACCGACCTAAAGGATTAAGGAAAACCGTGCGATTAATGTCGGTTTGATCCGACGGCCCAGATTCACTTGAGGGGACTATACAAGCAGACCCCCTGGCCCCTGGAGGAGGCACCCCCCTTGATCCCTATTCATTATTCATAGACAGAGCAAAAGCTAGGGTTTAGAGATGAGAGCTCTCCTCTCATCTCTAAACTAGAGTAGATCTATATAGTATCGAGATGGAGAGCGAGGGAGGATTAGAGGAGAGGCCGGCCTGTCGGTTCTTCCTCCGGTTGTACTTCGCCATGATCAAGCTCTAATCAAGCTTGCTCATGGAATGACTGTGGTAATCTACTTCTATTTCATTATGCAATTACTATCCATGTATGTTATGGTTCACAACTCTTTTGAGTACTTTAATCTATAGGACGCTATAGGTGAGAGTTTTAGTATAGGTGTAAGCGTGGTGCTTAGACCTAGATTACTTGTGGATATCACTTGTTAGCCGGATCGTGTGGTAGGCCGCGTATGTGACAGCTATGTTGGTCCCCTGTAGTCCACCTCCCGTTAGCAGGACTGGTAGGGTTTATCGGCCTATGGACAAGCATCCTTTGTGGTGTATTCTTATCACGTGGTTCGTCCCAGACATAGACATACCTCTTTGAAGTAGAGAAACCATAGTTATCCTCTCTATTCTCCTACCATCGCCCATATACTAGATTGCTCTACACTCTATTCCCATATTATCACCCATTGTTATCTTACCTTTAATATTGTTCTTATTCGATTCTACGATCTTTCCTATTTACACCTACCTATCTATCTAGGTTATGTTAGAGCGTAGATCAGTTCTCCCGTTTCCCTGTGGATACGATAAAACATTTAACCGAGTAAAAGCTACAACGGTATCCGTGCGCTTGCGAATTTATCTGTGTGCGTATAAATACCATAGTACACTCTAGTGCCATGTTGGGGATGACAACCTAGTATTCAAGTGGTGATAGCTAGTGTCAACAAGTATTTTTTGCGCCGTTGCCCGGGAGACGGTTGCTGAGTTGACTACAAACTAGCTTAATCATTTTCTAAAAAATAATAATAATAATAATAATAAAAAAATATTTCCTTTTGTCCTTTGCCTCATCTATGCTATTCTTTCTTCTTATCTAATCCTTGATTTCTGGTCTATCATAAATGCAAACATGTCTATCTATCAGTTTCATAGACCTACGAGCACACATCTCGAACCACCAAAATCTTCAAAGCCTATCATAGCATCTAGTTTTGAGATAGACCCCGAATACATAGAATTTGTTAAAAAACAACCTTTCTCAGGAGAAGGTGAGGAAAACCTATACACACACCTATGAGAGTTTTATCGAGTCTGTGACCTCCTTCGCATTGAAGGCATATCCGACGAGACACTTAAATGGAAGCTCTTTCCGTTCTCTTTAACAGGAAAAGCTAGACATTGGTACAAACTCAAAGTAGGGAGTGTTCATGAAGATTGGAAGGAGTTATATAATAGTTTTCTTTTTAAATATTTTCCAATCTCCAAAGTGGCGGAACTTCGGCGTGAGATTATTTCTTTTAGACAACTGGAAGAAGAATCTCTTGGCAAATCATGGGACCGCTTTATTAACCTTACTCTCACTAGCCCAAAGCTTTCTATTCCATAAGAAGTTATTCTAATTCACTTTTTTGAGGGCCTTAGTAGGTAAAATAAGCAAAACCTTGAATACAACCTCTAGAGGATGCTTCTATCACCTACTTGCTAATGAAGCTAGGGATTTAATCGATTCATTGAGTGGAAAGTTTCCTAGCATTTATATCCCTGAGGAAGAGAAAGAACCAGATCCTAGACAGGAAGAGGAAGTTTCGATAGCCAGATCACAACTACTTCAATCCCAAACTTTAGCTATCGATCCTAAACCATCAATACCCCAAAATTCTCCAAGGAAGGAATTCCAACATTAAATCTTTTAGATACTGATGGTTTAGACTTCTGGTTCCATAAGAGACTTTTAAGCATAGATAATTCAAATCCTTGCAATAATGGTTCTCTTAGAGAATGTCCTGGTTCCTATTATGAAGAAGTCGAGGATGACATATCAAGTGAAGGAGAGCTAAACCATATAGAAGATTCTATCTGCTCCCCTTCCATGTTCACAAATTCTAAATCCATCCTTGACCTTAGAGACCCCTCTTATCCCTCTCCTTTTCAGTCTCATGATGATCCTAACAATCCATCAAGATGATCAAACCAAAGGAGTCATAAAGACCATGAGGATGACATGTCAAGTAATGTCATAGAAGGAGAGCTAAGCCATATAGAAAATTCTAACACCTCTCCTTTCCTAATCACAAGTTCTAAATGGCTAGAATGTGTAGAATGGATGGATAAGGAAGAAGCCTTAATGGATTCTGACTTTGGCTCAATTTCAAATGATGAGTTCTTGACTCCCTTTGGAGATGAGATTCATCCAACTACTGAAGAGGACATAGGTGAGACCAATCCAGGAGAAACTCCGAACATTGAGATTGGAGACGAAGATAACATTAATGAGCATGGAATTTATTTCATAGCCACTTCGTTTACTCCATGCTCATATGCAACATCTTCCCAATCTATTGGTCTCTCCAACATCACCACATTTGAGATCTCCAGCCCCCTCTTCCTTTCTATTTATAAAAACTTTAAAAGGGCGGTTGTCGATGTTTATGTCTATAATAAATATTGCAGATCTCGTTGAGTTGATCTTGATATAGGTCAGCGTTAGAAGGGAAACCGCTTCGCCGACATAAATTGATGGTTTCCTAAGGACAAGCTTAGTGTCCTAAAATAAGCGCTTATCAGATCGTAACATAACCTTGCCATATTGCCTTGTATATTGAGCATATAAAGATAATTGTGAAAATATTCATTTGGGTATTCTTGTCACTAACCTTTCTAGGATTGGAGCAAGAAGATTCGATGAATGACAAGCACAAGGTATGTCTAGCCAATCATCATACAACATTGAATTAAATCCAAACTTGAATTTTGCAAAATTCAAACTTGGGGGAGTACTTTACATAAAAACATCCTTTGCCATGTTCCTATGTTGGTTGTCCCTACCTTTGAGACATGCTCAATTTGTTAAATACTAATCACACTACTTCATCTCCACTTGATTAGATCTCTATAAATGCCATCACGCTACCTTTGTTTATCCTAGTAAGCGTTAGTTTGGAAGTACTGCACATACTTCTATTGGCTTTTAAATTAAGCATGGTGCTTAGGTTAAAAAGCCTTCCTTAATCTGATTAGACATGGAGTCTAGTTCGGTTATTGAACTAAAAACTACTTGTGTAGACATTGGTATATTTTGTCGGACTAACCCCTGTAGAAATAACATTCAATATCGATTTGGGAAGTCCTGAGATAAACTCACATCGGAGATGAAGAGAGAGACACATGAAGTTTAACAATTTGCACAAGAAGGACATAGCTCATTCATCATAGAGAGATGATCCATGGAAGGAGACAAAGTACATAAACAAGATACACAACCATTAAGAAAGGAAACCTTCCAGAAGGTGATACTGTACCATCAGTCTTCAAGTAAGGTAACATCTTAAGGTACTTGACTATCACTTTTATAAGCTTCTCCTTGGTTCTGACGTTCACATAAATAAAGAGACACACATGTATGATTTACAACTCTAGGTTAACCAACCCAATCGATTCAACATGTTTAGTCCTTCCACCTTTACGATCCCACACTCCTAATCAGATGAGCTAAAATGTTGCACACTCAATCTTGGAAGATATATAAAAAACATAAATATAGATAGATTATCTTTCTATTAGGTTGAGCGATCTGATCTGGCAAATGTTTTAAATGCTACACTCATGATCTTAGTATCCATCAACTTTGTCTTGCTCACTATGCTTAAGGTTAGAGAAGAACAAATACACTTTTGGTTCTGTTGGTGTTTTCCACCAACAGGGCCCATGCACTTGATCTCTGCCTTGTCTCTATGAGCAGGTACACCTCGAGCAAAACATGGAGGAGTTTTACAACTCCCAGACTCCACCAAGTGAAGGACCTGGATCTACGAGCACAAACACACTGAGCAGGATGCTGCCAACACCGCACTTCGAACTGTTGGGCAAACGAAGAACATGGGTGACACCATATCAAGAGGTGCAGATGTCAAGGTCCACACCTGAATCACATGACACACGTGAAGAATGAACACGGTGAGAAGCCTTGTTCAGAAGACTTAAAACATTGAACCCTCGCCGAAAGGTAAAATCAGTAGTTATCTATATTTATCCTTTCTGCATTCCCTTTTCCCATAAATTATTTACTTTCCTTAAATGGCTTGTTAGTTAATCATGCTATCTTGAAAAGAAATTAAAAATGTTAAAAACAGTAAGCTCCATGTGAGTATGCTCGTGGCATAAAACCCATAAGTACATTCACTGTGGTGGCGTAAAAATAAAAATATTCCTGTCCTATAAAAATGAAAATATAAAAATAAATTTATTATCCAACCAAAGAGAGTACCATTTATTGAGGAGGCTCAGCATGATAAAGGCTAGATATTTATGCTAACACTTTACTAGTTCCACAAAGCTTTGTTGTGTATTTGAGCTCCACAAAATTCAAGGATCAAAGAAGACTAGCAGACGGAGGACGTCCTAATCGCTGTCAGGGTGCTGCCGACATTCAAATACACCTCCACCACCAGCTAGCTACATCAGAAGAAATTACATCAAAATCCAGCTAGGGGGAAAGCACCCCTATTTATCGAGTTAAGTGTTTCTACTCACGTTTATACTTTACTCAAATAATAAAAAGATGCATAATCATAAAAACCCAAATAAAGATTTTGTGCTTATATATATATATATATATATATCTTTGCTTAGTTTGCTAAATAAATAAATAAATAGAGGTTGCTATGAACCCTCATGATAAGCTCTCACATGGAAATGATGAATAGTTGCTCTGCCATGACTAGTTCTCAAAATTGAATTTTCTCTCAAGTTTAGGCATGATTGTTATGAATTAAGATTCGCTCTAAACCTGAACTTGTGGGAAGAGTACTTGATCTAAAGTCTAAGTCGTTAACGGATATGATATAGGAAGGTTGAGTTGCTGTTTATCTGTTCTAGAGATGCTAGAATTCTGGAGAATTTTATCTTTGAAAATCTTTAAAATGTTGCATGATGAGTTCCTGTATGATGAGAGACTAAAATCCTACCACAGCCATATATACATGCTTATTAGACTATGAACCATACATATACTTTTTACTACTTATGAGCATTGAGTGTAGTCAAGCTGTGTAGACCCTTTGGAGCTTGTCATGTGGTTAAAATCAAGATTCACTTGCACGTTCACTCATACATGCTACTTCTACTCCGGAAGTACGCATCCACATACATCCACTCCTTTCCATCTCCAGATTCAACCAAAACTATTCTACTCCTATCAAGGAGAGAATAGCCAAAAGCATTATTCTATCCCTGTTATTCCCTGTAAAATAAATGCTCGAGATATTTTGGTTACTACCACTTGCTACATTATTTTAGGAGTTGAGTGCTCGAAAAAAAGAGAAAAAAACGAGGAAATAAAAAGGGGCAAGTGCCCGGAAACTCAAAGAAAAGAAAAAGTGAGACGAGAGGTAAAAATGGACAAGTGTCCGACAGTAGAATTAGGGGTACAAGATACCCACCTGAGAGAAAAGAAAAAAAAATATAGAGCATCTCATTCTCCTCAAAAAGCTTTAAAGTGCAAGAAAGGTATGTATCCCCTCAAAAGAGCAAATGTAGAATTAGACTTTCACCATTGTTTTCACCATCATCACCATACACCATTCATTCGCCAAACATGCACATCTTGATTTGACTTATTGACTTGTTTCTTCTGGATCCATGGTTTGACTATGCAATAAATGTCTTGTAAGTATGTATTAGCTATCTCCCACCTATGAGCTCTAGATATCAAAACCTTATTAGAGTAGGGTGAGAGAGAAGGCAATGTCACTATGCCTCATACCAAAAATACCACATACTTCGAGAGAAGGCATATACCATCATTGCCTTGGTAAGGACCCAGAAATACCACAAAAGAGAGAATTGAGAGTCATACAAGGAATCTCTGAGTTTTATTTGAAAATCTACAAAAACTCCAGAGTATAGTTGATCAAAGAACAAGAGACAGGCGCTTGACTTGACCGTTCTATCTTTTAACTGCTCAAGACGCAAGTGACGGTTGCAAGCCCCATGGTGGAAGGTAATATGAGTAAGTTTAAATCTTAACAGTTTACCCTAACCCAGAGATGAGATCTTGTTTGAACGCATGGGTACCTTTTAAGACATGAAACCACTGTAGAAACTCTTGAGTCCATCCTTGCTCAGGGGCGAGCAAGAGGTAAGCTTGGGGGAGTTGTTGACGGTCCTTAAGTATCAAATTTGGTCATCAAATAAATAAAGAAAAGTATCCAAATGCAACCAACACCCAGACTTAGGGTTTTATCTAACAGAATTCTACGAGTTTTGGTGTTTGTCTATTTCTACAGGGGGTTATCATGAAATATGGAGGAAAGGCCCACATGTCGGGTTTACATAGTGAAATTAATGTGCCGCGCAATTTTCAATCATCTAGAAGACTCCAGAAGCCACGGGAACGAACGGGAAGCCAAGCGGGCTCGGGGGCAGGGTGCCTGCCCAGCTATAGGAACCAATTAGGTTCCGTCTCGTGGATTATGCTCCACCGACCTAAAGGATTAAAGAAAACCATGCGATTAATGTCGGTTTGATCTGACGGCCCAGATTCACTTGAGGGGACTATATAAGCAGACCCCTGGCCCCTGGAGGAGGCACCCCCCTTGATCCCTATTCATTATTCATAGATAGAGCAAAATCTAGGGTTTGGAGATGAGAGCTCTACTCCCATCTCCAAACTAGAGTAGACCTAGATAGTAGCGAGATGGAGAGTGAGGGAGGATTGGAGGAGAGGCTAGCCTGTCGGATCTTCCTCCGGTTGTACTTCGCCATGATCAAGCTCTAATCAAGCTTGCTCATGGGATGACTCTGGTAATCTACTTCTATTTCATTATGCAATTACTATCCATGTATGTTTTGGTTCACAACTCTTTAGAGTACTTTAATCTATAGGACGCTATAGGTGAGAGTTGTAGTATAGGTGCAATTACTATCCATGTATGTTCTGGTTCACAACTCTTTAGATTACTTGTGGATATCACCTGTTAGCCAGATCGTGTGGTAGGCCGCGTATGTGACAGCTACGTTGGTCCCGTGTAGTCCACCTCCCGTTAGCAGGACTGGTAGGGTTTATCGGCCTATGGATAAACATCCTTTGTGGTGTATTCTTATCACGTGGTTCATCCCAGACATAGACATACCTCTTTGAAGTAGAGAAACCATAGTTATTCTCTCTATTCTCCTACCATCGCCCATATACTAGATTGCTCTACACTCTATTCCCATATTATCACCCATTGTTATCTTACCTTTAATATTGTTCTTATTCAATTCTACCCTCTTTCCTATTTACACCTACCTATCTATCTAGGTTAAGTTAGAGCGTAGATCAGTCTCCCGTTTCCCTGTGGATACGATAAAACCTTTAACCGGGTAAAAGCTACAACTGTATCCGTGCGCTTGTGGATTTTTCTGTGTGCGTATAAATACCATAGTACACTCTAGTGCCATGCTGGGGATGACAACCTAGTATTCAAGTGGTGTTAGCTAGTGTCAACACATGTGGACTTCTCTGGTTCCAATATAGATGATTGCTTTAACGGTGCTAAGGAACGGTCTCCCAAGGAT
Organism: Sorghum bicolor; assembly: GCF_000003195.3. NCBI lineage: Eukaryota > Viridiplantae > Streptophyta > Magnoliopsida > Poales > Poaceae > Sorghum > Sorghum bicolor. The sequence continues at coordinate 24,877,127 of NC_012874.2, forward strand.
GATGGGTGGATCGTACTCGTCTTCACCCATGTCAATAACCTGAAAATCTGTATGGACAAAATGATCGTCTATTTTGATAGGGACATCAGTTACTATACCTTCAACCTTTTGGAATGTCTGATCTGCCATCTGGAGCTGAATGTATGTCAGTTTTAGGGGCATGGTTCCGAACAGGAGCTCATAGGTGATTGCGGCCATTATGTTGACACCCGACCCGGTGTCGCAAAGCGTCTTCTGGAAGTTGTATCCATTAATGGAGCACTGGATGCTTGGCATACCTGGGTCGTCCTTCTTGGTCACGAACGATGACTTGAGTCAACGATCTTGACCTCAGTGAACTGTAGTGACCATCTTAGCTGACTCGGTCCAGACTTGCTTGTTCCTCTTCCTCCTGTTGGTCCTCTTCCTTGGTTCATGTCGGGATTGCTCTAGGATTTGTGCAGTCTTGTGCTTGAAGAAAAACATCTCCTTCCTCCCCCTGATGTAGAAACTGATCTTGGCAGCACTAGCGTAGATGGCAGCTCCCGAGGTGTTCAGGAATGGCCTCCCTAGGAAGACGGGTGCCCTCTCATCAGTACCGGTTTCTATCACCATGAAGTGTGTTGGGGCATACAAGGTACCAACTCAGACGCAGAGGTTCTTCAATATTCCCCTTGGGAAACTCAGTGTCCGATATGCAAGCTGTAAACACATGGTTGTTTCTAATAAACGACGCATAAAGAATTTTTCATAGAGTACCCTGGGCATAATGTTGACGCTGGAGCCAAAGTCACAGAGTGCTTCTGGGAAGTCCACCATACCGATGGAGATCAGAATGACGGGGCGTCCTGGAACGCCCCTCTTGACCGGCAAAAGGTCAGTAGTTACTTCCACAATGGGGTTACTCTAGTAGTTACCTGCATCAAACATGTCTACAAGATTTGCAGATTCTAATCCTTCCGGTTGTGACGGTATACCGAGGTTAGTAGCAGGAACAGCTGCAGCTATTTGATTTAACTGAGATTCAATCATTTTATTAAAGCTAATTTGATTCTTGATGGTAGAAGAGAAATTATCCATTCTATTATTTATATTTTCTAACATTTTATCATTAGATGCCAATTGCTTAGATAGGTTATCCATTAGCTTTCCTTGATTAGACACTAACTCTCTCAGAGGTGGAAAATTATTATTATTATTGTAAGAATTATTACCTTGATAATTACTTGATTAGTTAGGCCTCTGTTGATTCCAACCTTGATTTTGTTGAGGACGGTTGTAGTAGTAGTAGTAGTTGTTGTTGTTGATGTAGTTCACATCCTCAAGCATCCCAGGGCAGTGATTGCCTGAGTGTCCAATATATCCACACTCCTCACAAGTTATGTGAGAGTCTTTGACGTGCATGACTTCTTTCTTATCTCCAGCTCTATCATCGAGATTCTTCATGAGTAGGTCTAGCTTGACAGACAGCATGTCTACTTCCTTGAGCTGGTGCATACCTCCACCCTTCTTGCGTGTCTGGGTCCTCTCTTCGTTCTAGCCTTGGTTGGACGCCATCTTCTCCGCAAGAGCTGTGGCTTGTGGTATGGTGAGTGACAGGAATGCTCCTCTAGCTGCAGCATCCATGGTTTTACGGGCGCTATTCCAAGCCCATGATAAAATGTCTGGATCAGCAGCCAGCTCTCCATTCCATGATGGGGACATTCTAGGATGTAGTCTTGGAAGCGCTCCCATGATTCTGGAACGGATTCATCATGTTGTTGCTGAAAACTTGTAATTTTCCCACAGAGGGCATTGGTCTTGCCCATGAGAACGAACTTAGCAAGAAAGTTCGTGGAGCAGAGTGCCCACATAGTGTTCTTCTCCTTTGTAGCGTAGAACCACTGCTTCACTCTCCCCAACAATGAGAATGGGAAGAGGCGAAGTAGTATAGGATCTCTAGGGACATCTGACATGGTGAATGTGCTGCAAATCTCCAAGAAGTGTTGGAGATGAGCACTAGCGTCTTCGTGCGCCTTCCCACAGAACAGGTTGGCTTGCACCATGTTGATCAGACCAGGCTTGAGCTCAAAGTTGCGTTTGATCTCTACAGTAGGTTCCGTGCGGATGTTGTCCATAGTGGGAGCTGAGAACTCGTGGATCGACTTGCTCGCCATGGCTTCGAACTCGGTCGACAAGTTCTGGATGAAACTTCGGCGGTCTTCTGGTTTGGACGAAGCTTTGCGCTGAAGTGTTGACGATCTGAGCTTGGCTCTGGTTTTTCTGAATAATACTTCGGGGTGGTCAACAAAATTTTCTGGAAGATGTCTTCTATTCATACATCACCCTGCATAAAATAATCAAAATAGAAAAATACAGGGGTAAAGCTGTATGAGAGAATTGATAATCTCAATCATATTAGTGATGCGAACGATGACCCAAAATTCCGTATTCATTCCTTATTAGTAATCAACCTTTCCCGGCAACGGCGCCAAAAATGCTTGTTGGGCATTCTTAACTTCATTACCAAAAGTAGACTTAGTTTTCTAATTCTGATAATGGTGCCAAAAATACCGAATCTATCCCTCATGCCACTTAAGCCAAGTTGTCATCCCCAGCATGACATGAGAGACGCGGTATTGAAATATGCAATTGCTCTTCTAAATGAATAATAAATGAGATCTGCAAGCACACAGATTATTACCGATGTAGTTTTTTAACCGGGAAGTATTGCAGATATCGTTATTTATATTTTTACCACTGGGAAGGGATTGCTAATCATCAATGTTGATTATGGAATGAAATAAGGAATTGAGTATCTATCATTGCATGTGTAATAGAGAACATTTGTCTATCTCTTTCATACAGGGATAAATGTCACATAAAATATAGATAAAGTATGAATGGTGACAAAGATAATTAATCTGATCAGCATAACTAGCCACATATAAATATATGTTTTCTTTTTATTTATTTATTTATTTTGAATGAATTCTTTCTATTTGTGTTTCGAATAAAAGGTGCATTTGTTATATTTATGAGTAGTCCATATTGCCCCTATGATCTTTTCTTCATTTTTGAATCTTTGTGATCATGGGTATCAATCACTCATAAATGCATGATAGTGTGATAGCTTTCAGAAAGTTTTCAAAATTCAAAACTCTATCCCACACACTATCACTCTGATTCCACTGTGCATCATGATTGATCGTAACCAGGATCGCAAAATACTCGGAGAGGGAAGGAAATACCCGAAAGACTGAGGCCGACTGGTGGACCTAGTGGTGCGGGCGCACCCCCAGGTCTGCCAATCGGCCCCAATCTTTTTCTCTTCCTCTTCTGCACTGATTAGCATCACGTCCATGGTTACGATCAAGTTGTTTCCAGATCAGAGACTATGTTAGCAGCTATAAAATCCTCCATAGGCCTCTTCTCTTCTCACACCAACCATTTCTCATCTCCCGCTTGTGAAGATTGCTAAGCTCTCCCATTCTTCAGTAGTGACCATGTCTAGCTATGTGTTGGGCATTCTTAACGTCATTACCAAAAGTAGACTTAGTTTTCTAATTCTAATAACGGCGCCAAAAATACCGAACATATCCCTCATGCCACTTAAGCCAAGTTGTCACCCCAGCATCACATGAGAGACGTGGTATTGAAATATGCAATTGCTCTTCTGAATGAATAATAAATGAGATTTGCAAGCGCACAGAATAATTCCAATGTAGCATTTTAACCAGGAAGTATTCCAGATAGGCTTTGAAGATTTTGGTGGTTCGAGATGTGTGCCCATAGGTCTATGAAATTCATAGATAGACATGTTTGAATTCATAATAGACCAGAGATCAAGGATTAGATAAGAAGAAAGAATAGCAGAGATGAGGCAAAGGATAAAAGGAAAATATTTTTTTTTGTTATATATATATATATATTTTATAAAATGATTAAACTAGTTCGTAGTCAACTCAGCAACCGTTTCCCCGACAACGGCGCCAAAAATGCTTGTTGACACTTGCTAACACCACTTGAATACTAGGTTGTCATCCCCAGCATGACACTAGAGTGTACTATGGTATTTATACGCACACAGATAATCCGCAAGCGCACGGATACCGTTGAAGCTTTTACCCTGTTAAAGGTTTTATCGTATCCACAGGGAAACGGGAGAACCAACTACGCTCTAACTTAACCAAGATAGATAGATAGGTGTAAATAGGAAAGATGATAGAATCGAATAAGAACAATATTAAAGGTAAGATAACAGTGAGTGATAATATGGGAATAGAGAATAGAGCAATTCTAGTATATGGGCGATGGTAGCAGAATAGAGAGGATAACTATGGTTTCTCTTCTTCAAAGGGGTATGTCTATGTCTGGGACGAACCACGTGATAAGTGTACACCACAAAGGATGCTTATCCAGAGGCCGATAAACCCTACCCGTCCTGCTAACGAGAGGTGGACTACAGGAGACCAACGTAACTGTCACCTACGCGGCCTACCAGACGATCCAGCTAGTCAGGGGATATCCACAAGTAATCTAGGTCTAAGCACCACGCTTACACCTATACTACAACTCTAACCTATAGGGTCCTATAGATTAGAAGTACTCAAAAGAGTTGTGAACCAGAACATACATGATTAGTAATTGCATAATGAATTAGAAGTAGATTACCAGAGTCATCCCATGAGCAAGCTTGATTAGAGCTTGATCATGGCGAAGTACAACCGGAGGAAGAACCGACAGGCCGGCCTCTCCTCTAATCCTCCTTCGCTCTCCATCTCGCTACTATCTAGATCTACTCTAGTTTAGAGAAGAGAGGAGAGCTCTCATCTCTAAACCCTAGCTTTTGCTCTGTCTATGAATAATGAATAATGATCAAGGGGGTTGCCTCCTCCAGGGGCCAGGGGGTCTGGTTATATAGTCCCCTCAAGTGATTCTGGGCCGTCAGATCAAACCGACATTGATTGAACGGTTATTCTTGATCCTTTAGGTCGGTGGAGCATAATCCGCGAGATTGAGCGTGATTGGCCGAAAAAGGTGGGCGGGCGCCCTAAGGACTTGGGCGGGCGCCCTGTCCCGGACTCCGTTCGGTCTCCGCTTCCTTCCCGTGGCTTCTGGAGTCTTCTAGATGTAAGATAATTGTGCGGCACGTTGATATCTCTATGTAATCCCGACGTGTGGGCCTTTCTTCCTTATTTCCTGATAACCCCCCGCAGAAATAGAAAAACACCAAAACTCGTGGAATTCTGTCAGATAAAACCCTAAGTCTTGATGTTGATTTCATTTGGATCCTTTTCTTTGTTTATTTGATAGTTAAATTTGATATTTAAGGACCGTCAACAAAAAGATTCTTACTTCATGTGCAATTAGGAGAATTACCCATGAGGTTACAAAGAAGATAACCTTTGAAGAATAGGTCACTGACATAAACATTAACAGACTGCAAGAGATGGTAGACAAGTGACACTATTTAACTATTCCTGCAACGATGATGGTCATTTAATGAGCAACATTGGTCATCCATGCTGAATCAAAGGACACACGACACTTAATGTTGGACAAGTTATCTGTTGAACAAGCATCGATCATCACCATTGTGCTTATGATCTAGTTTTCCTAAGTCTTGATCTTTATGTGCATCATGGTCATACATCTACAGTCAACCATCTTTAGCATGAATCCTTATCCCCTGGTTTTGAAGGTGACCAATTGTTAAGCGTCAGCCACAATTGTTGTGGTTAAGGTGGAGCTTTGGAAATTTTAGTGCTGAGAGCCAATTGATTGGTTGCTAGTAACAAGGCTAATCTCAAGCAAGGAAACGATGGATTGATAGCCATGAAGGATATATTTCATCCACTAGTGAATCATACTTTGGAGTTGAGAGATGTCTTGTCAGTCCGGAATGCTACAGTTTCAGCATAGAACAAGTTTAGTATGTAGATATTCTGCTTATGCAAAGGGTGCCTATTGGAGCTAAATGGTTGGTTAGAGGTTGGAAGACTCATGGATCTGTATTTCTACCAAAGTTCATGGAAATGTGAGTGGTAATTGGTGAAATATGAACTAAAACCCAAAATTGGTAGAACTTTGCAATCTTCCTTTTGATATCGATCATTCTTCGTATATAAAGTAGTGTTGATTTTGGTGCCATGGATCACAGTATGGGCAATGTCTTACTGCACAGATAATGCTTATATGCTGAAATAAAATTCTTTGTACCCATTTGTGCTAGTGCAAATCAAAAATGTTTTGAAAGGTGTCAGTCAATAGATTTCCAATGTTAGAGCTACCGACTAATCTTAAAAAGGAAACCTCAAAAGCAAAAGTAGTTTCACTAGATTGGTTTTGCTATGGCACAAGTCAACCTAACTCTTATGCAACTGCATCATGAAGAAAGATCATGCTTAACCTACTGGTGGTACGCTATTTCTTTAGTTGGTTGAACACTTGCAACTATTGGAGACATATAGGCCCCACTATCATCCTTCGTCAGTAGTGGTTATCCAATTTTTACATGCCTTGGTTACCTTCTATGTATTGCCCAAGAAGTTACATCTGATCCGACCTAGGTAATTGTTGTTGTTTGGATACAATAATCCCTTTAAAGTAAATGATCATGGAAGGCATGAAACCAACAGAGTCCGCTATCACATTCACCGTTCTCTTAACCAGGTGGTAAGTACAATGTTGTCATCAGAGAAAGAGAACTGCATGCGTGGAAAGTTGTAATCCAACCATGTTGGTAGAGGACTCCTTTTCAAATCTTGTGAATGAGTCTGGAGTCACTATAATGAGCAACCCTTAGAAGCTTGTGACATAGTGCAAAGTTCATATGGATTGCATTAGTTTCACTAAAGAAGCTAATGGTACAAGTAGCTCCTTATGCTCTAAACCACTGTTTATACACCAGGAACAAAGTACATGGAACAATTTGTCTTGGATTCCTCCCAAAGTAACAATGCTTCACTAAAGTCAAACAAAAAGGGAGATTCTCCAAATAAAGGTTTACTATGAAGAGCAAGTATCATAAAATGTTTGGACCAAGTTTGCTTCTCTAATGTTCCAAGCAAAGTAGCCCACTGTTATCGCTGATGTTGGGAGATGGATGACATTGTTTTCTTCCCTTGAAAGTCTTTAGCACCGAATCTCGGGACGAGATTCTTTTAAGGGGGGAAGGCTGTAACACCGCTGGTGTTCGTCACTTGCTAAGTACTAGGTTCGAGCTCAAACATGACAAGCTCAATGGTAACAAAGAGGTCACAGCCAACTTATGAAAGTAAGCCCTAACTTGGACTTGGATGATGCACCTTTACTTACATATAGGCCCATGTTAAAAGGTATGCTTGGATAATGCTAGTGGAACTATTTTCATGTGTCTCATATCCTTCCCAATCTATGTTGGTCCCTGGAAAAGTTTGGTGAAGTTTGGAATCAAGAAGTCACATGAAATGATAAGTTATATCCTTGTTGGAATGGCTCTATTAAGGAAATAGAATTATGGGTCATGAACCAAAACTTCCAAACTTGCTCATATGACTCTAGATGAATTATACAACAAAAGTCATGAAGGGTTCATGTTGAGCTTATGTCAAGAAAATGCTTCAATTGGCCTAAAACCCTATTTTTGGAGCTTTATCGGGTTACTACTTTGACCAAAGTGAAAGATTGACTTCTGTTGCAGTTATGAGGTTTGACCCTAAATGAAAATTGTAGTTTTGCTTCTGTAGAAGAAACTTTATTCAAGGGTCAAGAACCAAGTCAGCCTGCAAATAATTCAAACAGAGGCTCCAAGTTCGAATCAGCTGCTGCTTTTTATCCCTGAGAAATAATTCTAAGTCCCGGGAAAGTGACAGCAGCAAGTTAGCTTCTTTGTGACATTTTATTATCCAAATTCATATGGTAACTCAATTAGATTCCTTAATATGAGCTGGAGTACTCTTCTTGTTGAAAGCATTGGATCAAGTATCATCAAATTTGGAGTTCATTTGGATACCTAAAAGTAGCTCCCAAAACAGCAAAAAGTTATTTTATCGCTAAACGGACATCGACCCGTTGGCATGCCGTGTTCTCGAGTTTTTGTTAAGCAACAAAAGTTGGTCCAAGAATAAAAGTGGTGGACACTTACTTGGAGAGGGTCATGTAAAAAGTTGCATCATGTTTGACATGGTTTGGACCATCAATTCTTGGTTTTGCTAATCACCGTCAATACGTTGACACTCGTGACTTGGCATCTAATTATCTTCTAATCTGTTGGTCTAATGACTGAGCATCCTTAATCAAAGTTGTAGTGCACAGCGAGATGAGCAAACTTCATTTTTGGCCAAGGTCCAATTCGGCCCAGAAGTGGACCAAACCGGCGTCCCACCTTCCCTACTTCGCTGCACGCCACGTGCTCGGCGAAATGCGTCAAAGGGAAATGCGTGTCCTGGACGTGTGCACCATGCACAGCGCCCCCACCTCCATTGATGAACCCCTGCTGCCCCTCTCGCGGTATGTGAAGCCAGAGAGCGCTCTCCACCCTTCTGTTGTGGACGCCAAGCTCCCTCATCCGCTCCCTTGCCTCTCTCCTCGCTCTAGTCCCGCTGTCTGCCGTGGACAGGAAGCGGAGCTTCAAGGCCAGGCCGTCTGAGAGCGGCTCGGGCCAAGCTGAGTGGTGTGGAGGATACGGGCAAGCCTCCTAGTGCTTCCCCACCCCTCCATCGTCGCCGACGAGGCCTCAGCCGGCCGGAGCAGAAACCTCCGGCGAGGTCTTTCCCGGCGACCAGGGACCTCTGGTTAGAATATGAAACAACACAGGGTTCCAGATGCGAACCACAAACTCTATGAATAGTGCGTCTGGACTGCGGCTTGATTTGTGGAAAACTCAGGGTTCCCGAGGCAAAAGTGTTTTTCTTTTTCTTTTGTTTTAGCAGATTTCTGGGTGAACTTTGGAAATGCATAGTAATTCATAGAAAAGTCGTAAAATAGCAAATGTCGACTTTTTGAATCCTTACGAAATTCTCTATGCAGTAGATCTATAATATGGCATGGTTAAGTTCGAAGTTTTAGTCTTAAAAATAGATTTATGCAGTTAGGTTTTAATTGCTTGTTATACTTGTCGTTTTCATAACTGCTGTAGTATTGCTCCAATAAATGCGAAAATATTGTGACATGCTTTCCATGTGATGTTTGATGTCTGGTAGAAGTTTCATGAATTTAGGATTGATAGATTAAGAGTTATAAAAATAACAAATGCCCTTTGTTGCTTTGCTCCTATTCTGAGTGGATCTGCATGTTTGTATTGTTTGGTTCAGTTAAGTTGTGAATCTTGCCTGCATGAAAATATATAAGTTTTAGTACTTTTCATGAACTTTCCAAAAAGATAAATATCACAATTTTTGGTTAAGCACATGTTTAGTTATAGTGGTTTAAATTACTGTTCCAGTTTCTGTATAAACCCAGACAGGATTGCATTGTTTGTAATGTAAGACCTTGTTAGTTGTAGATTTAGCTCTAGATGTTTATAAAAAAGTTGTTCACAATTTCGTAAGCTTTCTAGAAAGTACACAATTATAAATTATGGACATGTGAACCTCAAGTTAGAGCTGTTTAATGTAGCATGACAGATTCTGTCCATGTTTTGGACAGAGATGTCTTTAAGATGTTAATTGACCTTGTTAACTGTGGATTCATATTTAGATGATAATAAGAAAGTTGTAGGTAACTTTATAAGCTTTCCACAAATATAAGAATTATGTTTACTGGAGGTCTACAACTCCAGTTATGCTGCTTCGAATTACCTATTAGTTTTCTGTTTGTAATTGTACCTCTACTGTTTGGACAGCATGAGCAGTTTTATTTATGCAATTAATTCCATGATATAAATGATGTTTTCTGTTAAACTTTTATATAGAAAAGATGTAGATAACTTACAAATATATCTTGTGGTAAAGTTTCATATCATTCAGCTAAGTGGTTTATGAGTTACAGTAGTATGAAGTTCATCCTTTGAAATGCTTGTTCTCTGGAAGTTCCTGGACCAGATTATATGGTCATGCATGTTTGACTTGGTTAACTTGTTAATCATGCTAATATGATTAAAGATTAATTGCAGATAATTTGATAATATTTCCAGAATGTCCTATTGCATAGTTTTTGGAGTTGTGTAACTCCAGTTATGATTTATTTACTGAGTTGCTGCATATATGTCCAGAATTGCTGAAAATGCATGAATGCTTGATTGCTTTACTTGGTGTGTGCTAACTATGATACATGTCTTTAGCGGTGATTAAGTAATACACTTGTAAACTTGTTAAACTTGTGTTGTGATTGATATGTTTTCTAAATATTTGGTTGTGTGATGTTAGCTAAATAACTTTAGATGCCCGTGTCTTGCATACTTTTATGTGATGCATCTTGTGTTACTATTCTTTGTATTCATGCACTTGCATCTTCCATCTCATCTAGGTGCGCTAGATGAATCACGTGAAGGTCTTGGTATGGGAACAAACCCGAAGATGGTGTTGGGTGGACCCATCCCGAAGGTGGAAGGACTAAGCAAGTGTTGCGACCTAAGATGTCATCAAGATGGAGCAACTAACTAAACTAACTCCGTGTTGATCCCAGGCAAGCCCCGGAGCATTATAAGTCTCCCACTACTTTTGAATGCAATTGAGAATATATGTTATATATGTATTGTTGCATTAAGTATAGGAGTTGGGTGAACCCCTTGCTGCATATATCACTCCTTGTCCAGCAAATATACCTATAACCCTATGTAGATTCGGGATCGAATCCAAATGCTTAGTCATGCTTAGACCGGTAGAAAGCCAGGTGATGTCCTGTCACCTGAGCGAGATAGGTGGATACCTGAAAAGGTTGGCTATATATGCTATCATGGAAATAACCAATTGATGAGGATGAATAATTGGAGACTGGGCGGGACGATGATAGAGAAGTAACAAGACATGGAGGTCTTGGGTGCCTATCTATCCCCGCCTGTGTCGATTAAGGACCGATCGTTGACGGCCCTCTTGTCATATTGAACGCATGCCGCACACTTAGCTGGAAGGATAAGTCGTTCCGACCGTGAAGCCTGAACACTATCCGGGCCGGGAATTGGCCCGATGTATGCGCTGTATTGGTGATGGTTGAGGAGAACGACGAGGGCGCGACGCGCAACCTTTGTATACCTTGAATACCTCGGTCGCCGGAACGGTCCTCGGGTACTGGCGGTACCTGTCGAACCCGCGAATTTGTCCTGGATAGTGTAATACGGTGACCTGTAGCTCACTTGATCAGTGAGTGTGGTTTGTGTGGGGAATAAACTCGCCAGCTGGTTAGAAATCGATTCGAATCGCCATCGCTCCTGGACAATGAGCACTTGACTTGAGCTTCATCATCGTAGTAATGTTTATGGAGCACGTGGATGGTTATGGTATAATGATGATGTTGGAAATGCCACATCGAATATGGGTACTACTGTTGTATCTTAATCAAGTGATTGCTCTAGTACATGTGCTAATATAGATGACAGGTAATGATTATTAACTTGAGCTAAATACCTGAAAAGTTACTTACCTGTAACCTAAGCTTTTTATGCAAAAAGTGTTGTCAAGCTAGCCCCACCAATAAAGCCTTGCATACTCCTTGGTGTCATCTTATTTCTGGTTTATGACGGGTAAGTCTAGCTGAGTACCTTCTCGTACTCAGGCTTTATTCCCACTTGTTGCAGGTTGTGATGTATCATGGCTACTACAAAATTTGGATGACCCCTACCATATTAGAGGAGTAAGATCATGGGCATGATCCTTCTTAGTTACCTCATCTGTGTTGCTTTTGTTGGAGTTGACCTGGATACTGGCATGTATTTGAAATGTGGGCAATATTAGTTTTAAATTACTTTGCTTCCGCAACTTTTCAACTCAACTTGTAATAACTATATTGAACTCCGATGTATGTCGAACTATTTGTGAAATGGATGTAACATATGACTTGTTATGTTGAATCACTACGATCTTGGCTTGTAAGATGGTTGGTTTGAAATCCCTCATGATTTCATGGACTACCGGGTTTATGAGAGTTCGATTATGTTAAAGCAACTGCTTTGGCGGGAGTTTTTCATAGTTGATCTCTTATAGATTGGGTGGTTCTATTACAAACTCCTTCTAGTTCTAATCCTATGTAGCTATGCTAAACTACAGATCTAGTTGATGTGGTGGCTCTAGGGCTTGATCAAAGACTTCTTCTCCCGAGATGAAAGAATGAATGAGGGTTTCAGAGGTGTCTCCTCCAGGGGCCAGGGGGGCCTGCTTATATAGTCCCTCCAAATGAATATGGGCCGTCGGATCAAACCGACTTTAATCGCACGGTCTTCCTTAATCCTCTAGGTCGGTCTAGCATTATCCACGAGGCGGAGCCTGATTGGCCTAGGCAGCAGGGCGGGCGCCTAAGGGGGGAGGGCGGGCACCCTATCCCTGGGCCTGCTTGGCCTCCCGCTCGTTCCCGTGGCTTCTGGACTCTTCTAGGTTAGGGAAAATTGCGCGGCACGTAATTATCTCTATGTAAACCCGACGTGTGGGCCTTTCCTCCATATTTCCTGATAACCCCCTGTAGAAATAGACAAACACCAAAACTCATGGAATTCTGTCAGATAAAACCCTAACTCTGGTTGTCGGTTGCATTTGGGTCCTTTTCTCTATTTATTTGTTGATTATATTTAATACTTAAGGACCATCAACAAACTCCCCCAAGATTACCTCTTGCTCGTCCCTGAGCAAGGATAATCTCAGTGATGGATTAGAAGTTGCTATAATGCCTTTGAGTCTTGACGGTACACATGCTTTCAAATAAGGTCTCATCTCTGAGTTAGTGTAAACAGTCAAGACTTAAAACTTACTCATTTTACCTTTCACCATGGGACTTGTAACCATCACTTCTGTCTTGAGCAGTAAAAAGATAGAACGGTCTAGTCAAGCGCCATGTCTTTTATTCTTGATCAGCAATAGCTCTGGAGTTTTTGCAGATTTTGAAATAAAACTCAGAGATTCCTTGTATGACTCTCTCAGATCTCTCTTTTGTGGTATTTCTAGATCCTTGCCAAGGAAGTGATGGTATATGCCTTCTCTCAAAGTATGTAGTATTTGTGGTATGAAGCATAGTGACCTTGCCTTCACTCTCACCCTACTTTAATAAGGCTTTTGATATCTGGAGCTCATAGGTGGGAGATAGAGTATACATACTTACAAGACATTTATTGCATAGTCAAACCATGGATCTAGAGGAACAAGTCAATAAGTAAAATCAAGATGTGCATGTGTGGCGAATGAATGGTGTATGTTGATGATGGTGATAACAATGGTGAAAGTCTAATTCTACTTTTTGCTCTTTTGAGGGGATACATACCGTTCTTGCTCTTTTGAAACTTTTTGAGGAGAATGAGATGCTCTACATTTTCTTTTTCTTTCCTCTCAGTTGGGTATCTTGTACTCCTAATTCTACGGTCGGACACTTGTCCATTTTTACCTCTCGTCTCACTTTTTCTTTTCCTTTGAGGTTCCGGGCACTTGCCCCTTTTTATTTCCTCATATCCTTTCTTTTTTTTCTTTTTTTAGAGCACTCATCTCCTAAAATAATATAGCAAGTGGTGGTAGCCAAAATAACTCGAGCATTTATTTCATAGGGAAAAATAGAAATAGGAGAATGTTTTTGGCTATTCTCTCCCGGATTAGGAGTCGAATACTTTTGGGTGGCTCTGGAGATGGAAATGAGTGGATATATATGAATGCGTACTTCTAGAGTAGAAGCAACATGTGTGAGTGAACGTGCAAGTGAATCTTGATTTTAACTGCATGACAAGCTCCTAAGGGTCTACACAGCTTGACCACACTCAATGCTCATAAGCAGTAAAAAGTAAATGTGTTGGCTCAAAGTCTAGCAAGCATGTATGTATGGCTGTGGTAGGAATTCAAACTCTCATCATACAGGAACTCATCATGTGATATATTAAAGATTTTCAAAGATAAAATTCTCTAGATTTCTAGCATCTCAAGGAATAGATAAACAACATCTCAACCTTCCATATCATATCTGTTAACAACTTAGACTTCAGATCAAGTTCTCTTCGCACAAGTTCAGGTTTTTAGAGAAAGCTTTAAATTATAATAGTTATGTCTAAACTAGAGAGAGAACTTCAAAATTGAAAATTAGGCAGAGCAACTATTCATCATATCCATGCTAGAGTTTTATTAAGATTTAGTTTACATAGCCACTTTATTTATTTATTAAGCACACTAAGCAAAAGATATATATATAAGCACAAAATCTTTATTTGGTTTTTCATGGTTATGTATATTTTTTATTTTAATATAGTATAAGTATAAATGTAGATAGAAATACATAGCGGGGTTAATGGGGGTGCTCTCCCCCAAGCTAGATTTTGACGTAATTTCTTCTGATGTAGCTAGCAGGTGGTGGAGGTGTATTTGAAAGTCGGCAGCACCTGAGAGCAATTTGAATGTCCTCCGTCTGCTAGTCTTCTTGATCCTTGAATTCTGTGGAGCTCAAATAGACAACAAAGCTTTGTGGAACTAATTAGGTGTTAGCATAAATATATAGCCTTTATCATGTTGAGCCTCCTCAATAAATGCTACTTTCTTTGGTAGGATCACAATTTTATTTTTATATTTACATTTTTATAGAGCAGAAGAATATTTTTATTATTTGTTATGCCACCACAGTGAATGTACTTATGGGTTTTATGCCACTTGTATACTCACAAGGGGCTTACTGGTTTTAACATTTTTATTTTTCTTTTCAAGATGATATGAACCAAATTAACTGAACTAGCTATTTTTAATAAAAAGTAAATGATTTAAAAGGAAAGGTATAACTACCAAGTTTATCTCTTGGGAAGGCGTTCGGTGTTTTTAAGTCCTCTGAACGGGACTCTCTGTTTTCTCAGTTGTCCGGGGATTCGCTGGATGGCGTAGTCAGTAGTTCCGGCGGTGCCACCTCTTTGTGTATAACTATCTTCTCTCTCCACACCTAACTCGGTGCTACGGTCTTCTCAGGATAGTTCTGTTCAAGCTATATGTCTTAAGACCTTACCACTTCTCCTTCGTAGTCTGCCCATCCATCCTTGCTGATTTGCCTCCTCTGGTTGCGATTGCGTCGTCTTCCTCTTGTCCTGACTTGCTTAGAGTCTTCAACTATATAGTTAGGGTCAGTAAAATAGCGGCGTACCTTCCCAGAGGGGAAGTGCATGTGGACTTCTCCGGTTCCAATGTAGATGATTGTTTTAACGGTGCTAAGGAACGGTCTCCCAAGGATGATGGGTGGATCGTACTCGTCTTCTCCCATGTCAATAACCTGAAAATCTGTATGGACAAAATCATCTTCTATTTTGACAGGGACATCAGTTACTATTCTGTATGGAGCACTGGATGCTTGGCATACCTGGGTCGTCCTTCTTGGTCAGGAATAGTGACTTGAGTCGACGATTTTGACCTCAGTGAACTGTAGTGACCATCTTAGCTGACCCGGTCCACACTTGCTTGTTCCTGTTCCTCCTGTTGGTCCTCTTCCTTGGTTCATGTCGGGATTGCTCTGGGATTTGTGCAGTCATGTTCTTGAAGGAAAACATCTCCTTCCTCCCCTTGATGTAAAAACTGATCTTGGCAGCAGTAGGGTAGATGACAGCTCCCGAGGTGTTCAGGAATGGCCTCCCTAGGATGACGGGTGCCCTCTCATCAGTATCGGTTTCTATCACCATGAAGTCTGCTGGGGCGTACAAGGTACCAACTTGGATGCAGAGGTTCTTCAATATTCCCCTTGGGAAACTCAGTGTCCGATATGCAAGTTGTAAACACATGGTTGTTTCTAATAAAGGACGCATAAAGAATTTTTCATAGAGTACTCTGGGCATAATGTTGACACTGGAGCCAAAGTCGCATAGTGCTTCTAGGAAGTCCACCATGCCGATGGAGATCGGGATGACGGGGTGTCTTGGATCGCCTCTCTTGACTGGTAGAAGGTCAGTAGTTACTTCCACAATGGGGTTACTCTAGTAGTTACCTACATCAAACATGTCTACAAGATTTGCAGATTCTAATCCTTCTGGTTGTGATGGTATACCGGGGTTAGTAGCAGGAACAGCAGCAGCTATTTGATTTAACTGAGATTCAATATTTTTATTAAATCTAATTTGATTCTTGATGGCAGAAGAGAAATTACCCATTCTATTATTTATATTTTCTAACATTTTATCATTAGATGCCAATTTCTTAGATAGGTTATCCATTAGCTTTCCTTGATTAGACACTAACTCTCTCAGTGGTGGATAATTATAATTATTATTGTAAGAATTATTACCTTGATAATTACCTGAGTAGTAGGCCTCTGTTGATTCCAACCTTGATTTTGTTGAGGACAGTTGTAGTAGTAGTAGTTGTTGTTGTTGAAGTAGTTCACGTCCTCAAGCATCTCAGGGCAGTGATTGCCTGAGTGTCCAGTATCTCCACACTCCTCACAAGTTATGTGAGAGTCATAGACGTGCATGACTTCTTTCTTATCTCCAGCTCTATCATCGAGCTTTTTCATGAGCAGGTCTAGCTTGACAAACAGCATGTCTACCTCCTTGAGCTGGTGCATACCTCCACCCTTCTTGCGTGTCTAGGTCCTCTCTTCGTTCCAGCCTTGGTTGGATGCCATCTTCTCCACAAGAGCTATGGGTTGTGGTATGGTGAGTGACTGGAATGCTCCTCTAGCTGCAGCATCCATGGTTTCACGGGCGCTATTGCCAAGCCCATGATAAAACATCTGCATCAGCAGCCAGCTCTCCATTCCATGATGGGGACATTCTAGGATGTAGTCTTGTAAGCGCTCTCATGCTTCTGGAACGGATTCATCATGTTGTTGCTGAAAACTTGTAATTTTTCCACGGAGAGCATTGGTCTTGCCCATGGGAAAGAACTTAGCTAGAAAGTACATGGAGCAGAGTGCCCACGTAGTGTTCTTATCCTTTGTTGCGTAGAACCACTGCTTCGCTCTCCCCAACAGTGAGAATGGGAAGAGGCGAAGTAGTATAGCATCTCTGGGGACTTCTGACATGGTGAATGTGCTGCAAATCTCCTGGAAGTGTTGGAGATGAGCACTAGCCTCTTCGTGCGCCTTCCCACAGAACTGGTTGGCTTGCACCATGTTGATAAGCCCAGGCTTGAGCTCAAAGTTGCGGTCGATGTCCACAGCAGGTCCCGTGCGGATGTTGTCCGTAGTGGGAGCTGAGAACTCGCAGATCGACTTGCTCGCCATGGCTTCGAACTCGGTCGATAAGTTCCAGATGAAACTTCAGCGGTCTTCTGGTTTGGACGAGGCTTTGCGCTGAAGTGTTGACGATCTGAGCTTGGCTCTAGTTTTTCTGAATAATGCTTTGGGGTCGTCAACAAAATTTTCTGGAAGATGTCTTCTATTCATACATCACCCTGCACAAAATAATCAAAATAGAAAAATACAAGGGTAAAGCTGTATGAGAGAATTGATAATCCGAATCATATTAGTGATGCGAATGATGACCCAAAATTCCGTATTCATTCCTTATTAGTAATCAACCTTCCCCGGTGTTGATATTTGGTAATGCCATGAGGAAATGATCCGCAAGCGCATGGATATCGGTGAGCACTTCACCCGAGAGGTTATCCAGAGTATCGTATTTATATTTTTACCACTGGGAGAAAGCGTGCATCTGACTAACCAAATCTTTTGCTACTACCCTTTAGGCTACAAAGAATGTGACTCGATGTGAGCGATGTATAAAGAAGACTACAACAGTAGTCTCGTTCTAACCTTGGTAAGGATGATCTACTATTCTATTGGGGAGGCTCACGAAATCTAGACACCAGAGAGGATGTTCGACCCGCACCTATAAAACCTACCCGTCCTGCTAGTGAGATGTGTGATGCAAAGGTAAATTGGAAATGTCACGTTCCTCGCTACAACCACGGTCCAGCTAGTCAGGGGATATCTATGAGTACCCTAGCCCAAACACCACGTTTACGCTAGCAATAATTACTCTAAACTCAACCGGAAGAGATTAAAGTAAACTCATAAACCAAAGAACAATAAAACAAGAACTTACTAGAATTTAGAAGTTGAATTACTGAAGAATCCTAGGAGCAAGCCTCGAGTTAGGAGAGCTTAATCCCACAGGTACAACCTTGGAGTAGACACCGACAGGCCAGGCTTCCTCCGATCTACACCTCCACTCTATCTCTCTCAATCTAGTAGAACTTAGAAGAACTAATTCTACTCTCACATTAGATGCTAAGCTCTAAGTCTATTTAGAGGAGAGGTATTCTTTAGAGGGCTCCTCTCAACTCTGATGAACTTGTTCTCCTCCAGGGGCCAGGAGGTCTGCTTATATAGTCCCCTCAAGTGAATCTGGGCCGTCGGATCAAACCAACATTGATTGAACGGTTATCCTTGATCCTTGAGGTCGGTGGAGCGTAATCCACGAAACGGGTCCTGTTTGGACTCAGGGACAGGGCGGGCGCCCTAGGGGGAGGGCGGGCGCCCTGCCCTCAGGCCTGTTCGCCTTCCCGTTCGTTCCCGTGGCTTCTGGAGTCTTTTAGATGACAGAAAATTGCGCGACATGTTAATATCTCTATGTAAACCCGACGTGTGGGCCTTTCTTCCGTATTTCCTGATAACCCCCTGCAGAAATAGACAAACACCAAAACTCGTGGAATTCTGTCAGATAAAACCCTAAGTTTGGGTGTTGGTTGCATTTGGATCCATTTCTTTATTTGTTTGATGATTATATTTGGTACTTAAGGACCGTCAACAACTCTCCCAAGCTTACCTCTTACTCGTCCCAGAGCAAGGATGAACTCAAGAGTTTATGCAGTGGTTTCATGCCTTAAAAGTAAGATCTCATCTCTGTGTTAGAGTAAACTGTTAAGACTTAAAATTTACTCATTTTACCTTTCACCATGGGGCTTGTAACCGTCACTTGTGTCTTGAGCAGTTAAAAGATAGAACGGTCAAGTTAAGCGCCATGTCTCTTGTTCTTTGATTAACTATAGCTCTGGAGTTTTTGCAGATTGTCAAATAAAACTCAGAGATTCCTTATATGACTCTCTCGGATCTCTCTTTTGTGGTATTTCTAGATCCTTACCAAGGCAGTAATGGTATATGCCTTCTCTCAAAGTATGTGGTAACTTTGATATAAGACATAGTGATATTGCCTTCTCTCTCACCCTACTCTAATAAAGTTTTGATATCTAGAGCTCATAGGTGGGAGACAGCTAATACATACTTACAAGACATTTATTGCATAGTCAAACCATGGATCCAGAGAAACAAGTCAATAAGTCAAATCAAGATGTGCATGTGTGGCGAGTGAATGGTGTATGGTGATGATGGTGATAATTCTACTTTTGCTCTTTTTAACGGGATACGTACCTTCCTTGATCTTTTGAAACTTTTTGAGGAGAATGAGATGCTCTATATTTTCTTTTTCTTTCCTCTCAGGTGGGTATCTTGTACCCCTAATTCTACTGTCGGACACTTATCCATTTTTACCTCTCGTCTCACTCTTTCTTTTCTTCGAGGTTCCGGGCACTTGCCCCTTTTTATTTCCACGTATCTCTTTTTTTCTCTTTCTCTTTTTTTAGAGCACTCATCTCTTGAAATAATGTAGCAAGTGGTAGTAACCAAGATAACTTGAGCATTTATTTCACAGGGGAAAATAGAAATGTTTTTGGCCATTCTCTCCCGGATTAGGAGTAGAATGTTTTTGGGTGGTTCTGGAGATGGAAATGGGTGGATATATGTGGATGGTACTTCCGGAGTGGAAGCAGCATATATGAGTGAATGTGCAAGTGAATCTTGATTTTAACCACATGACAAGCTCCTAAGGGTCTACACAGCTTGACCACACTCAATGCTCATAAGCAGTAAAAAGTAAATGTGTGGCTCAAAGTCTAGCAAGCATGTATACATGGCTGTGGTAGGAATTTAAACTCTCATCATATAGGAACTCATCATGTGTTATTTAAAGATTTTCAAAGATAAAATTCTCTAGAATTCTAGCATCTCTAGGAACAGATAAACAACAGCTCAACCTTCCCATATCATATCCATTAATGACTTAGACTTTAGATCAAGTACTCTTCCCACAAGTTCAGGTTTAGAGCAGGTTTAAATTATAATAGTTATGCCTAA
Organism: Sorghum bicolor; assembly: GCF_000003195.3. Taxonomy (NCBI): domain Eukaryota; kingdom Viridiplantae; phylum Streptophyta; class Magnoliopsida; order Poales; family Poaceae; genus Sorghum; species Sorghum bicolor. The sequence goes on from NC_012874.2 coordinate 24,897,287, forward strand.
ACTTGAGAGAGATTTCCATGTGAGAGCTTATCATAAGGGTTCATAGCAAACTTTATTTATTTATTTATTTATTTATTTAGCAAACTAAGCAAAGATATATATAAAAGCACAAAATCTTTATTTGGGTTTTTTATGATTATGCATCTTTTTATTATTTGAGTAAAGTATAAATGCGAGTAGAAACACTTAGCTGGATAAATGGAGGTGCTCTCCCCAAGCTGGATTTTGACGTAATTTCTTCTGATGTAGCTAGCAAGTGGCGGAGGTGTATATGAATGTTGGTAGAACCCTGACAACAATTAGGATGTCCTCTGTCTGCTAGCCTTCTTTGATCCTTGAATTCTGTGGAGCTTAAATAGACAACAAAGCTTTGTGGAACTAGTTAAGTGTTAGCATAAATATCTAGCCTTTATCAAGTTGAGCCTCCTCAATAAATGTTATTTATTTAGCAGGATCATGCACTTATTATTTTTATATTTTTATTGTAAGATGAAAACATATTTATTTTATGCCACCACAGTGAATGTACCTATGGGTTTTATGCCATGAGGATACTCACATGGGGCTTACTATTTTTGACATTTTTATTTTCTTTTTGAGATGATATGAACCTGATTAACTAAGCAAACTATTTTAAATAGTTGAAAGGAAAAAGGATAACTACCAAGTTTACCTCTTGGCAAGGCGTTCGGTGTTTTTAAGTCCTCCGAACGGGACTCCCCATCTTCTCAGTCGTCCTGGGATTCGCTGGATGGCGTAGTCGGTGGTTCCGGCGACTATAACTATCTTCTCTTTCCACATCTGACTCGGTGCTACGGTCTCCTCAAGACGGTTCTGTTCAAGCCGCATGTCTTCACACCTTACCACATCTCCTTCGTAGTCTACCCATCCGTCCTTGATGATTTGCCTCCTCTGGTTTCGGTTGTGTCGCCTTCTTCAAAGGGAAGTGCATGTGGACTTCTCCGGTTCCAATACAGATGATTGCTTTAACGGTGCTGAGGAACGGTTTCCCAAGGATGATGGGTGGATCGTACTCGTCTTCTCCCATGTCAATGATCTTCAACCCGTCGGAATGTCTGATCTGCCATCTGGAGGTGGGTCATCCTTTTTGGTCAGAAACGGGACTTAAGTCGACGATCCTGACCTCCTTGAACTGCTGTGACCATCTTAGCTGACTCGGTCCACATTTGCTTGCTCTTGTTCCTCCTGTTGGTCCTCTTCCTTGGATCATGTTGGGATTGCTCTGAGATTTGCGTAGTCTTGTTCTTGAAGGAAAACGTCCTTCCTCCCATTGATGTAGAGACCAATCTTTGCAGCACTGGGGCGTACAAGGTACAAACTCGGACGCAGAGGTTCTTCAATATTCCCTTTGGGAAACTTTAGTGTCCGATCTGCAACCCTAGGCATAATGTTGACGCTGGAGCCAAAGTCGCAAAGTGCTTCTGGGACGTCCACCATGCCGATGGAGATCGGGATGACGGGGCGTCCTGGATAGCCTCTCTGAGTAGTTAGGCCTTTGTTGATTCCAGCCTTGATTTTGTTGAGGACGGTTGTAATAGTAGTAGATGTTGTTGTTGATGTAGTTTATGTCCTCAAGCATCTCAGGGCAGTGATTGCCTGAGTATCTAGTATCTCTAGTGTGTTTGTGGTCGTAGATCCAAGCCCTTCACTTGGTGGAGTCTGGGAGTTGTAAAACTCCTTCAGGTTTTGCTCGAAGTGTACCTGCTCACAGAGACAAGGCAGAGATCAAGTGCATAGGCCCTATTGGTGAAAAACACCAACAGAACCAAAAGTGTATTTGTTCTTCTCTAACCTTAAACATAGTGAGGAAGACAAGGTTGATGGATAATAAGATCATGAGTGTAGCATTTAAAACATTTGTCAGATCAGATTGCTTGACCTCATGGAAAGATAATCTATCTATATTTATGTTTTGTTTATATCTTCCAAAGATTGAATGTGCAACATTTTAGCTTATATGATTAGTAGTGTGGGATCACGAAGGTAGTACTAAGAAAAAAGATTAAAGGACTAAACATGTTGAATTAATTGGGTTGGTTAATTTGGAGTTACAAATCATACATGTTTGTCTCTTTATGTGAACGCCAGAACCAAGGAGAAGCTTATAAAAGCGATAGTCAAGTACCTTAAGATGTTACCTTAATTGAAGAGTGATGGCACCATCTCACCTTGTGGAAGCTTTCCTTTCTTAGCGGTTGTGCATCGTGTTTGTGGCACCCTCCATGCATCACCTCTTATGAGCTATGTCTTCCTTGTGCAAATCGTTAAACTTTATCTGTCTCCTTTGTCTCCAATGTGAGTTTGTATCTCAGGACTTCCCAGGTTGATATTGAAAGTTTTCCTGCAGGGGTTAGTCCGACAAAATATACCAATGCCTACTCAAGCAGGTTTTAGTTCAGTAACCAAACTTTACTCCATGTCTAATCAGATTAAGGAAGGCTATTTAACCTAAGCACCACGCTTAATTTAAATGCCAATGGAAGTATGTCCGGTACTTCCAAACCAACACTTACTAGGATAAACATAGGTAGCATGATGGCTTTTATAGAGATCTACTCAAGTGGAGATGAAGTAGTGTGACTAGTATTTAACAAATCAAGCATGTCTCAAAAGGTAGGGACAACCAACATAGCAACTTGGCAAAGGATGTTTTCATGTGAAGTACTCCCCCAAGCTTGAATTTTGCAAAACTCAAGATTGGATGAATTTAATTCAATGTTGCAAGATGATTGGTTGGGCATACCTTGCGCTTGTCATTCCTCAGATCTTCTTGCTCCAATCCTAGAAAGGTTAGTGACAAGAATACCCGAAGGAATTTTTCTACAATTATCTTTATATGCTCAATACACAAGGCAATATTGCAAATAGTTAGAAATTCATGTTACGATCTGATAAGTGCTTGTTTTAGGACACTAAGCTTGTCCTTGGGAAACCATTAATTTATGTCAGCGAAGTGGTTTCCCCTCCAACGCTGGCCTATATCAAGATCAACTCAACGAGATCTGCAATTTTTATTATAGACATATGCATCAACAACCGCCCTTTTAAAGTTTTTATAAATAGAAAGGAGGAGGGGGTTGGAGATCTCAAATGTGGTGATGTTGGGGAGACCAATTGTTGATGCAAAACTAATCTGCAAACACAAAGGGCTAATACCCGATTCAAACGTTAAGGCGTGCCAGCCGATTTGACCTTACTATCGGCAAAGGTGATAACTCGAATACTTTAGTCCTGACAACAGCGATGCGCCCGGATGTCACGGCTAAGAGGTACTCATGCGGAACTCGAGAACACGCCGAGCTTAAGTCGATGAATTCCTAAGAACTCGTAATAAAAGGGAAAAAGTATGACGAAGTCGTCGAAAAGTAGATGCTGGAATATGAGTAAAAACGTGTGTTTGATTGATTGATAGATATCTCATTACAAGGTCCTAGGGTATATATTTATACCCTGCTCAAAGAGCTACAACCAGACACGATTAGAATTCGAGTTCCAAATTACATGGAATCCGTATACAAAACAATGTAAATAACTAAGGAAATAACAAAACTATCCCCCGTGACAAACTGAAACTCCACAAACCGATCGGCAGCTTCCGGACTCTCCCTTCGTATTATCGGCAGACTCCCTTGCCATAGTCATCGGCAGATTTCCTCATCATAGCCATCGGCACAAACACATCACCGCCTGTAGACTTAGTCACGTTCAATTTCTCCCCTATCGGCAACCATCCTCATCGGCAACTCATCCTGAAACAAAACACTGCCATCTTATCCTGCCGTCCTGGACACGTGCCCAAAA